>NC_081182.1:207712034-207748236 GCF_029867415.1 Vicia villosa
GATCATTGCAGCTTGAAGGTTATTTTGTAGATGCATAAGCTTTATTTTCCTCAATTGGAAGTTTTTCTAAAGCTCTGAAAGTATCTTATTGGAAATGGCACATTTGCAGGTTATCAATTTGACTATGTATTTGATTGGACTATATTGAAGTATCAACAAGTGAGATCCAGCACTAGAACACGGGTGAGTACTTCTTATAAATAGTTTTCATCTTCATCTATAAATGAACAAACAAAATTTATTAATGAGCCTCAAAATCCGACATTAGAAATGCTCATTAGAAATGCTATAGGAGCTATATCTATTATGCAGCATCAAAATCCGACATGATATGAAATTTATTAACCAAGATTTCTTATGAGTAAACAAATTGTCATGTGATTGTGTTCTGATGGTATTAAACTTTGAATCATTGGTTAGCCATTTAATTTATGTGAGTTTTGTGCTTGGCAGCTACACCAGTTAACAAAGACCTATAGTTGTTGCTTTCTACAAAGGGTGCCGAAATTCCAAGGTATGTACCGAGTTGGATTCTCACACCGGAACCGGTGACAAGGTTCTAGCAGGTTCGACTATCCTTCCAGCAAATTCAGCATCGATCAGTCCATTCGGCTTTGGCGTTCAAGTATCTCAGTTCCAGCTATTCAAAGCCCGAGTTCTTGAATTTCTTGCAGGTACATTACTTCAATCTCAAAACCAAGTTTGTATGTTATCTCAAAACCAGCTTTTTCTGTTCTCTTTTTTTTTTTTGCCTTGACAGGCTTGTAGGTGCTGTGATTACTAGTTGAAATAATCTCGTTAATCTGATTAATTATGAGGATAACTTTCATATCCATTCAATAATGTCTGAGCACCCTTCTTCTTTACAATTTTTAAAATTTTTTTTGGCAACAATTGATATTTTGAACTTGTTGGTTAATACTTAGGCTTAACTGATCATAGAAATCTCATTAAACTTGACTTGTTTCAGTTATTTTTGTATTCCATTGTCTGTATGATTGGGTATCTAATTAATGCAAGTTTGAGTTTACAGCTTGTGGTTGCTGTGATGATTAGTTGAAATAATCTCGTTAATCTGATTTATTATGAGGATAACTTTCATATCCCATTTATTACTTTCTGAGCACCCATTTTCTTCATTTTAAACTTAGGGGTTAACATTTATACTTCACAGGTATTTATTTGATCACAAATATCTCATTATACTTGACTTGTTTCAGTTATCATTGTGTATGATCTTTAATTTTAATCAAGGTCTATATGACTGGGTATGTAATTAATCTATGTTTGGATTTACTGAGAGAGTGGCATAATCCTTCCTGCTGACATGATGATTTTACCAAATTCACTACTCTTCCCAGTATAAGCTTACTTTATGTGAGGCTATGTTGTGTTTGATATTAACCAGTCTATATATTGTGATAGAAACGGGAGGCACCACCTGGTGATAAGCCGGAACCAGTGAGGACTCACCTTCGTAATATGATCATCGTTCCTGAGATGATCGGTAGCATCATTTGTGTCTACAATGGCAAGACCTTCAATCAAGTTGAAATTAAACCTGAAATGATTGGCCACTATCTAGCTGAATTCTCAATCTCCTACATGCCAGTTAAGCACGGTAGGCCTGGTATTGGTGCTACTCACTCCTCCAGATATATTCCTCTCAAGTGAAGATCATTATGGATGCCCCTATCTATCTGTTAATGGGAACTTTTCCCTGTTTTAATGCTACTTAAATATTTGATTTCTACTTGATACAGTTTTGACGTTTAGGATATCAATGAACCCCAAAGTTTTGGATTAATTTATGTCTATTGATGAGCCTTTTTAACTTTTCATTCCTGCATTAACTAATGTTAATTTATAGATAGTGAGATGTCGACCATAAAAAGCTACAGTTTTCTAGTTTGATGTGGCTGTGTTAGCATGGTTGACATGGAGAGAATGAACTGTGATGGCGGTTCTTCAATTTGAAGACGTTCGTGATTGTGATTGTGATTGTGATTGTGAGCTCTCTTCAACACTACTTCTTGCCATGTGATTGTGATTGATCTCAACTTCTTAATGTTTTTTAATTAATCATATATGTGGATAGTTGATTTTGTATACTTTCAGGAACCTCTTAAAGGTTTGCCACAATTGCTAGACTATATTTCATGTATGGCTCACTTAGCTGTTTTCGGAATTCTTGGGGTAATATAATGATAACCTTTTCACTTACCTTGAATTGTTAGATATATTGATATTGATGATGGCACTTATATGTTAATACATAAGTTGTTAGATATATTGATATTGATGATGGCACTTATATTGATGATGGCATTTATACGTTTTGCACTGCAGGTTGGGACTACTTCCAGGCCAGCAAACAAGGAACAAAAGAAATAACTTGTTTTCTGGTAATGGCTCATGAGTTAGGAATACTTAGAAATATTAACACATTATTTCATACTTTTAGACGAAGAAAGTGAAAAATAGAGCTAGTAAAATAAAAAGAACACAGCTCTGACATACTTTGTAATTCCATTCTTTCATGGATGACATTGAAGTAAGCTTCCAGCTTGTTGTAAACAGTTTCTCTATCTTAAGATTTGTACAAGTGAAGATGTGTATACAATGCTTTCTCTTTTAAATTTTTGTTTACCTTTACATTGAGACATTGTAATGAAGTGAAGATGTGTATACGTCTTGTGGTATCTGGCGTACCTGCTACGGTGGAGCACCGAGCCATTGCGGAAACAGGCACGTCCACCTTGGCTGCCATTATGGCCAAGTGTGTTTAGAATTTCATTAAAGAAATGGATTCGTTGAAATTGAACATGGTAGTTGTGGATTAGGTGCATCCTTTGATCTTAGACCTTTATGGTTCACTTAACAAATTGACGATTTTGTCGTCTGGTTTTGAGGGGAAAATAAAAATGAAGGATTGGACTGCAAGGTTATCAAAGATGGGTGCAGCTAATGAGTTGGCGGAACAACAGGCCCGACGACTTCACTTTGATCTCGAGTCTTCTTACACTTCCTTTATGGCAGCTCTGCCCAATACTGGCAATTGACTGAGTGAGTATGACCTTGCTAATACTATTGTTTATGCTTAACAAATTATGCCTTTACTTTGATATTGTGATACTTATCAGTTATCATCCATTTTTTGTCATTATAGTTTATGTACCAGAACAGTGGCGTAGAGGAGCATCAAATGAACCAGAAAACAAATGAAAATATACCGAATTCTGAAGGAACTAGAGACTAGTATTCAATATAGATGTTCATGGCTATGGCACAACAATATATAGAAATGCATTCATTGTATAGTGTATCTTGCAAAACAGGCTTTCATCGAATATGCATTGGTTTCATAGAATAAGAAAATGAATGAGAAATTTTTGGTGGATGTTCGAATATGATTTTGTATACTTTTTGGTAAATATGAAAATTATTATGACTTCCATAAAATATGACTTTTATGTATGCCTTTATAGTATTTGAAATATGAAGAAATGTGATCTGTAAAATAGGGTGTAATGTAGTATATGAAATAGGGTGAAAATGAAATTAAATATAATATAATTTGGTCATTCATAAAGGGTGTAAATTATATTTAAAAAGTGTGTAACTAAGAACATATTTACATCCGATTTTTAGTAAAATAGGGTGTAATTAAGAACGTATTTACACCTGATTTTTATTAAAATAGGGTGTAATTAAGAACGTATTTACACCCAATTTTTATTAAAATAGCGTGTAATTAATAACGTATTTACCCCTGATTTTTATTAAAATAGGGTGTAATTAATAACGTATTTACACCCAATTTTTATTAAAATAGGGTGTAATTAAGAACGTATTTATGGTGTAACTAAGAACGTATTTACACCCAATTTTTATTAAAATAGGGTGTAATTAAGAACATATTTACACCCGATTTTTATTAAAATAGGGTGTAAAGTAAAACGTATTTACACCCGATTTTTATTAAAAAAGGGTGTAATTAAGAACGTATTTACACCCGATTTTTATTAAAATAGGGTGTAATATAACATGTATTTACACCCGTTTTTAAACGGGCGTAAATTTGTTAGACATTTCTCACCCGGTGAATATACACCCGTTTAATAAAAAACGGGTGTAAATTAACCTTTTTGTACTAGTGATACTACAAAAAAGTCATGAAGTTTGTTAAACTTGCAAATATTTGTATTTTAGATATTTTTGTGTGCTATACTACATAAAAGTCACGAATTTTGTTAGTCATGCATAATTTGGTATCTTGAAGGATTTATGTGTTCTATACTACATAAAAGTCATGAAGTTTGTTAAACTTGCATACATTGGTATTCTGGTAGATTTTCGTCTGCTATACTACATAAAAGTCACGAAGTTTGTTAAACTTGCAAAATTTAGTCTTTTGGAAGATTTTCGTGTGCTATATACTATGTAAAAGTCCCGAAGTTTGTTAAACTTTCAAAATTTGATCTTTTGGAATATGTTCGTGTACTACACTACATAAAAGTCATGAAATTTTTTAAACTTGCAAATTTTGGTACTTTACAAGATTTTTGTATGCTATACTTCATAAAAGTCACGAAGTTCTTTAAACTTACAATTTTTTGTATTTTGGAACATTTTCATGTGCTACTACGTAAAAGTCATGAAGTTTGTTAAACTTGTATACATTTGGTATTTTAGAAGATTTTTGTGTGCTATACTACATAAAAGTTGTGAAGTTTGTTAAACTTACAAAAGTTAGTCTTTTGAAAGATTTTTGTGTGCTAAATACTACCTAAAAGTATTGAAATTTGTTAAATTGGAAAAATTTGGTCTTTTGGAAGATTTTCGCGTGCTATACCACATAAAAGTCACGAAGTTCATTAAACTTGCAAATTTTAATATTTTGGAAGATTTTTGTGTGCTATACTACATAAAAGTCACGACGTTTGTTAAAATTGCAAAATTTGGTCTTTTGGAAAAACTTAGTGTGCTATACTACATAAAAGTTACGAAGATTGTAAAACTTGCAAATTTTGTATTTCATATATTTTCGTGTGCTATACTACCTAAAAGTCACAAATTTGGTTAATCTTGCAAAATAGGGTATTCTGAAGGATTTTTGTGTTTTGTACTACATAAAAGTCACGAAGTTTGTTAAACTTGCATACATTGGTATTCTGGTAGATTTTCGTGTCCTATACTACATAAAAGTCACGAAGTTTGTTAAACTTGCAAAATTTAGTATTTTGGAAGATTTTCGTGTGCTATATACTACGTAAAAGTCCCGAAGTTTGTTAAACTTACAAAATTTGATCTTTTGAAATATTTTCGTGTACTACACTACATAAAAGTCATGAAGTTTGTTAAACTTGAAAATTTTGGTACTTCGGAAGATTTTCGTGTGTTATACTTCATAAAAGTCACGGAGTTCTTTAAACTTGTAAATTTTTGTATTTTGGAAGATTTTGGTGTGGTATACTACATAATAGTCATGAAGTTTGTTAAACTTGTATACATTGGTATTTTTTAAGATTTTTGTAAGCTATACTATATAGAAGTCACGAAGTTTGTTAAACTCGCATACAATTGTATTCTGGTAGATTTTCGTGTGCTATACATAAAAGTCATGAAGTTTGTTAAACTTGCAAAATTTAGTCTTTTGGTATGTTTTCGTGTGCTATATACTACGTAAAAGTCTCGAACTTCGTTAAACTTGCAAAATTTGACCTTTTGAATTATTTTTATGTACTACACTACATAAAAGTCACAAAGTTTGTTAAACTTGCAAAGTTGGTCTTTTGGAAGATTTTTGTGTGCTATACTACATAAAAGTCATGAAGTTTGTTAAACTTGTATACATTGGTATTTTGGAAGGTTTTCGTAAGCTATACTACATAAAAGTCACGAAATTTGTTAAACTTTCAAATTTGGTCTTTTGGAATATATTCGTGTGCTATACCACATAAAAGTCACGAAGTTCATTAAACTTGCAAATTTTAATATTTTGGAAGATTTTTGTGTGCTATACTACATAAAAGTCACGACGTTTGTTAAACTTGCAAAATTTGGTCTTTTGGAAAAATTTTGTAAGCTATACTACAAAAAAGTCATGAAGTTTGTTAAACTTGCAAATATTTGTATTTTAGATATTTTCGTGTGCTATACTACATAAAAGTCACGAATTTTGTTAGTCATGCATAATTTGGTATCTTGAAGGATTTATGTGTTCTATACTACATAAAAGTCATGAAGTTTGTTAAACTTGCATACATTGGTATTCTGGTAGATTTTCGTCTGTTATACTACATAAAAGTCACGAAGTTTGTTAAACTTGCAAAATTTAGTCTTTTGGAAGATTTTCGTGTGCTATATACTATGTAAAAGTCCCGAAGTTTGTTAAACTTTCAAAATTTGATCTTTTGGAATATGTTCGTGTACTACACTACATAAAAGTCATGAAATTTTTTAAACTTGCAAATTTTGGTACTTTACAAGATTTTTGTATGCTATACTTCATAAAAGTCACGAAGTTCTTTAAACTTACAATTTTTTGTATTTTGGAACATTTTCGTGTGCTACTACGTAAAAGTCATGAAGTTTGTTAAACTTGTATACATTTGGTATTTTAGAAGATTTTTGTGTGCTATACTACATAAAAGTTTTGAAGTTTGTTAAACTTGCAAAAGTTAGTCTTTTGAAAGATTTTTGTGTGCTAAATACTACCTAAAGGTATTGAAATTTGTTAAATTGGAAAAATTTGGTCTTTTGGAAGATTTTCGCGTGCTATACCACATAAAAGTCACGAAGTTCATTAAACTTGCAAATTTTAATATTTTGGAAGATTTTTGTGTGCTATACTACATAAAAGTCACGACGTTTGTTAAAATTGCAAAATTTGGTCTTTTGGAAAAACTTAGTGTGCTATACTACATAAAAGTTACGAAGATTGTAAAACTTGCAAATTTTGTATTTCATATATTTTCGTGTGCTATACTACCTAAAAGTCACAAATTTGGTTAATCTTGCAAAATAGGGTATTCTGAAGGATTTTTGTGTTTTGTACTACATAAAAGTCACGAAGTTTGTTAAACTTGCATACATTGGTATTCTGGTAGATTTTCGTGTCCTATACTACATAAAAGTCACGAAGTTTGTTAAACTTGCAAAATTTAGTATTTTGGAAGATTTTCGTGTGCTATATACTACGTAAAAGTCCCGAAGTTTGTTAAACTTACAAAATTTGATCTTTTGAAATATTTTCGTGTACTACACTACATAAAAGTCATGAAGTTTGTTAAACTTGAAAATTTTGGTACTTCGGAAGATTTTCGTGTGTTATACTTCATAAAAGTCACGGAGTTCTTTAAACTTGTAAATTTTTGTATTTTGGAAGATTTTGGTGTGGTATACTACATAATAGTCATGAAGTTTGTTAAACTTGTATACATTGGTATTTTTTAAGATTTTTGTAAGCTATACTATATAGAAGTCACGAAGTTTGTTAAACTCGCATACAATTGTATTCTGGTAGATTTTCGTGTGCTATACATAAAAGTCATGAAGTTTGTTAAACTTGCAAAATTTAGTCTTTTGGTATGTTTTCGTGTGCTATATACTACGTAAAAGTCTCGAACTTCGTTAAACTTGCAAAATTTGACCTTTTGAATTATTTTTATGTACTACACTACATAAAAGTCACAAAGTTTGTTAAACTTGCAAAGTTGGTCTTTTGGAAGATTTTTGTGTGCTATACTACATAAAAGTCATGAAGTTTGTTAAACTTGTATACATTGGTATTTTGGAAGGTTTTCGTAAGCTATACTACATAAAAGTCACGAAATTTGTTAAACTTTCAAATTTGGTCTTTTGGAATATATTCGTGTGCTATACCACATAAAAGTCACGAAGTTCATTAAACTTGCAAATTTTAATATTTTGGAAGATTTTTGTGTGCTATACTACATAAAAGTCACGACGTTTGTTAAACTTGCAAAATTTGGTCTTTTGGAAAAATTTTGTAAGCTATACTACAAAAAAGTCATGAAGTTTGTTAAACTTGCAAATATTTGTATTTTAGATATTTTCGTGTGCTATACTACATAAAAGTCACGAATTTTGTTAGTCATGCATAATTTGGTATCTTGAAGGATTTATGTGTTCTATACTACATAAAAGTCATGAAGTTTGTTAAACTTGCATACATTGGTATTCTGGTAGATTTTCGTCTGTTATACTACATAAAAGTCACGAAGTTTGTTAAACTTGCAAAATTTAGTCTTTTGGAAGATTTTCGTGTGCTATATACTATGTAAAAGTCCCGAAGTTTGTTAAACTTTCAAAATTTGATCTTTTGGAATATGTTCGTGTACTACACTACATAAAAGTCATGAAATTTTTTAAACTTGCAAATTTTGGTACTTTACAAGATTTTTGTATGCTATACTTCATAAAAGTCACGAAGTTCTTTAAACTTACAATTTTTTGTATTTTGGAACATTTTCGTGTGCTACTACGTAAAAGTCATGAAGTTTGTTAAACTTGTATACATTTGGTATTTTAGAAGATTTTTGTGTGCTATACTACATAAAAGTTTTGAAGTTTGTTAAACTTGCAAAAGTTAGTCTTTTGAAAGATTTTTGTGTGCTAAATACTACCTAAAGGTATTGAAATTTGTTAAATTGGAAAAATTTGGTCTTTTGGAAGATTTTCGCGTGCTATACCACATAAAAGTCACGAAGTTCATTAAACTTGCAAATTTTAATATTTTGGAAGATTTTTGTGTGCTATACTACATAAAAGTCACGACGTTTGTTAAAATTGCAAAATTTGGTCTTTTGGAAAAACTTAGTGTGCTATACTACATAAAAGTTACGAAGATTGTAAAACTTGCAAATTTTGTATTTCATATATTTTCGTGTGCTATACTACCTAAAAGTCACAAATTTGGTTAATCTTGCAAAATAGGGTATTCTGAAGGATTTTTGTGTTTTGTACTACATAAAAGTCACGAAGTTTGTTAAACTTGCATACATTGGTATTCTGGTAGATTTTCGTGTCCTATACTACATAAAAGTCACGAAGTTTGTTAAACTTGCAAAATTTAGTATTTTGGAAGATTTTCGTGTGCTATATACTACGTAAAAGTCCCGAAGTTTGTTAAACTTACAAAATTTGATCTTTTGAAATATTTTCGTGTACTACACTACATAAAAGTCATGAAGTTTGTTAAACTTGAAAATTTTGGTACTTCGGAAGATTTTCGTGTGTTATACTTCATAAAAGTCACGGAGTTCTTTAAACTTGTAAATTTTTGTATTTTGGAAGATTTTGGTGTGGTATACTACATAATAGTCATGAAGTTTGTTAAACTTGTATACATTGGTATTTTTTAAGATTTTTGTAAGCTATACTATATAGAAGTCACGAAGTTTGTTAAACTCGCATACAATTGTATTCTGGTAGATTTTCGTGTGCTATACATAAAAGTCATGAAGTTTGTTAAACTTGCAAAATTTAGTCTTTTGGTATGTTTTCGTGTGCTATATACTACGTAAAAGTCTCGAACTTCGTTAAACTTGCAAAATTTGACCTTTTGAATTATTTTTATGTACTACACTACATAAAAGTCACAAAGTTTGTTAAACTTGCAAAGTTGGTCTTTTGGAAGATTTTTGTGTGCTATACTACATAAAAGTCATGAAGTTTGTTAAACTTGTATACATTGGTATTTTGGAAGGTTTTCGTAAGCTATACTACATAAAAGTCACGAAATTTGTTAAACTTTCAAATTTGGTCTTTTGGAATATATTCGTGTGCTATACCACATAAAAGTCACGAAGTTCATTAAACTTGCAAATTTTAATATTTTGGAAGATTTTTGTGTGCTATACTACATAAAAGTCACGACGTTTGTTAAACTTGCAAAATTTGGTCTTTTGGAAAAATTTTGTAAGCTATACTACAAAAAAGTCATGAAGTTTGTTAAACTTGCAAATATTTGTATTTTAGATATTTTCGTGTGCTATACTACATAAAAGTCACGAATTTTGTTAGTCATGCATAATTTGGTATCTTGAAGGATTTATGTGTTCTATACTACATAAAAGTCATGAAGTTTGTTAAACTTGCATACATTGGTATTCTGGTAGATTTTCGTCTGTTATACTACATAAAAGTCACGAAGTTTGTTAAACTTGCAAAATTTAGTCTTTTGGAAGATTTTCGTGTGCTATATACTATGTAAAAGTCCCGAAGTTTGTTAAACTTTCAAAATTTGATCTTTTGGAATATGTTCGTGTACTACACTACATAAAAGTCATGAAATTTTTTAAACTTGCAAATTTTGGTACTTTACAAGATTTTTGTATGCTATACTTCATAAAAGTCACGAAGTTCTTTAAACTTACAATTTTTTGTATTTTGGAACATTTTCGTGTGCTACTACGTAAAAGTCATGAAGTTTGTTAAACTTGTATACATTTGGTATTTTAGAAGATTTTTGTGTGCTATACTACATAAAAGTTTTGAAGTTTGTTAAACTTGCAAAAGTTAGTCTTTTGAAAGATTTTTGTGTGCTAAATACTACCTAAAGGTATTGAAATTTGTTAAATTGGAAAAATTTGGTCTTTTGGAAGATTTTCGCGTGCTATACCACATAAAAGTCACGAAGTTCATTAAACTTGCAAATTTTAATATTTTGGAAGATTTTTGTGTGCTATACTACATAAAAGTCACGACGTTTGTTAAAATTGCAAAATTTGGTCTTTTGGAAAAACTTAGTGTGCTATACTACATAAAAGTTACGAAGATTGTAAAACTTGCAAATTTTGTATTTCATATATTTTCGTGTGCTATACTACCTAAAAGTCACAAATTTGGTTAATCTTGCAAAATAGGGTATTCTGAAGGATTTTTGTGTTTTAACTACATAAAAGTCACGAAGTTTGTTAAACTTGCATACATTGGTATTCTGGTAGATTTTCGTGTGCTATACTACATAAAAGTCACGAAGTTTGTTAAACTTGCAAAATTTAGTATTTTGGAAGATTTTCGTGTGCTATATACTACGTAAAAGTCCCGAAGTTTGTTAAACTTACAAAATTTGATCTTTTGAAATATTTTCGTGTACTACACTACATAAAAGTCATGAAGTTTGTTAAACTTGAAAATTTTGGTACTTCGGAAGATTTTCGTGTGTTATACTTCATAAAAGTCACGGAGTTCTTTAAACTTGTAAATTTTTGTATTTTGGAAGATTTTGGTGTGGTATACTACATAATAGTCATGAAGTTTGTTAAACTTGTATACATTGGTATTTTTTAAGATTTTTGTAAGCTATACTATATAGAAGTCACGAAGTTTGTTAAACTCGCATACATTTGTATTCTGGTAGATTTTCGTGTGCTATACATAAAAGTCATGAAGTTTGTTAAACTTGCAAAATTTAGTCTTTTGGTATGTTTTCGTGTGCTATATACTACGTAAAAGTCTCGAACTTCGTTAAACTTGCAAAATTTGACCTTTTGAAATATTTTTATGTACTACACTACATAAAAGTCACAAAGTTTGTTAAACTTGCAAATTTGGTCTTTTGGAAGATTTTTGTGTGCTATACTACATAAAAGTCATGAAGTTCGTTAAACTTGTATACATTGGTATTTTGGAAGGTTTTCGTAAGCTATACTACATAAAAGTCACGAAATTTGTTAAACTTTCAAATTTGGTCTTTTGGAATATATTCGTGTGCTATACCACATAAAAGTCACGAAGTTCATTAAACTTGCAAATTTTAATATTTTGGAAGATTTTTGTGTGCTATACTACATAAAAGTCACGACGTTTGTTAAACTTGCAAAATTTGGTCTTTTGGAAAAAATTTGTGTGCTATACTACAAAAAAGTCATGAAGTTTGTTAAACTTGCAAATATTTGTATTTTAGATATTTTCGTGTGCTATACTACATAAAAGTCACGAATTTTGTTAGTCATGCATAATTTGGTATCTTGAAGGATTTATGTGTTCTATACTACATAAAAGTCATGAAGTTTGTTAAACTTGCATACATTGGTATTCTGGTAGATTTTCGTCTGCTATACTACATAAAAGTCACGAAGTTTGTTAAACTTGCAAAATTTAGTCTTTTGGAAGATTTTCGTGTGCTATATACTATGTAAAAGTCCCGAAGTTTGTTAAACTTTCAAAATTTGATCTTTTGGAATATGTTCGTGTACTACACTACATAAAAGTCATGAAATTTTTTAAACTTGCAAATTTTGGTACTTTACAAGATTTTTGTATGCTATACTTCATAAAAGTCACGAAGTTCTTTAAACTTACAATTTTTTGTATTTTGGAACATTTTCGTGTGCTACTACGTAAAAGTCATGAAGTTTGTTAAACTTGTATACATTTGGTATTTTAAAAGATTTTTGTGTGCTATACTACATAAAAGTTGTGAAGTTTGTTAAACTTGCAAAAGTTAGTCTTTTGAAAGATTTTTGTGTGCTAAATACTACCTAAAAGTATTGAAATTTGTTAAATTGGAAAAATTTGGTCTTTTGGAAGATTTTCGCGTGCTATACCACATAAAAGTCACGAAGTTCATTAAACTTGCAAATTTTAATATTTTGGAAGATTTTTGTGTGCTATACTACATAAAAGTCACGACGTTTGTTAAAATTGCAAAATTTGGTCTTTTGGAAAAACTTAGTGTGCTATACTACATAAAAGTTACGAAGATTGTAAAACTTGCAAATTTTGTATTTCATATATTTTCGTGTGCTATACTACCTAAAAGTCACAAATTTGGTTAATCTTGCAAAATAGGGTATTCTGAAGGATTTTTGTGTTTTAACTACATAAAAGTCACGAAGTTTGTTAAACTTGCATACATTGGTATTCTGGTAGATTTTCGTGTGCTATACTACATAAAAGTCACGAAGTTTGTTAAACTTGCAAAATTTAGTATTTTGGAAGATTTTCGTGTGCTATATACTACGTAAAAGTCCCGAAGTTTGTTAAACTTACAAAATTTGATCTTTTGAAATATTTTCGTGTACTACACTACATAAAAGTCATGAAGTTTGTTAAACTTGAAAATTTTGGTACTTCGGAAGATTTTCGTGTGTTATACTTCATAAAAGTCACGGAGTTCTTTAAACTTGTAAATTTTTGTATTTTGGAAGATTTTGGTGTGGTATACTACATAATAGTCATGAAGTTTGTTAAACTTGTATACATTGGTATTTTTTAAGATTTTTGTAAGCTATACTATATAGAAGTCACGAAGTTTGTTAAACTCGCATACATTGGTATTCTGGTAGATTTTCGTGTGCTATACATAAAAGTCATGAAGTTTGTTAAACTTGCAAAATTTAGTCTTTTGGTATGTTTTCGTGTGCTATATACTACGTAAAAGTCTCGAACTTCGTTAAACTTGCAAAATTTGACCTTTTGAAATATTTTTTTGTACTACACTACATAAAAGTCACAAAGTTTGTTAAACTTGCAAACTTGGTCTTTTGGAAGATTTTTGTGTGCTATACTACATAAAAGTCATGAAGTTCGTTAAACTTGTATACATTGGTATTTTGGAAGGTTTTCGTAAGCTATACTACATAAAAGTCACGAAATTTGTTAAACTTTCAAATTTGGTCTTTTGGAATATATTTGTGTGCTATACCACATAAAAGTCACGAAGTTCATTAAACTTGCAAATTTTAATATTTTAAAAGATTTTTGTGTGCTATACTACATAAAAGTCACGACGTTTGTTAAACTTACAAAATTTGGTCTTTTGGAAAAATTTTGTGTGCTATACTACAAAAAAGTCATGAAGTTTGTTAAACTTGCAAATATTTGTATTTTAGATATTTTCGTGTGCTATACTACATAAAAGTCACGAATTTTGTTAGTCATGCATAATTTGGTATCTTGAAGGATTTATGTGTTCTATACTACATAAAAGTCATGAAGTTTGTTAAACTTGCATACATTGGTATTCTGGTAGATTTTCGTCTGCTATACTACATAAAAGTCACGAAGTTTGTTAAACTTGCAAAATTTAGTCTTTTGGAAGATTTTTGTGTGCTATATACTATGTAAAAGTCCCGAAGTTTGTTAAACTTTCAAAATTTGATCTTTTGGAATATGTTCTTGTACTACACTACATAAAAGTCATGAAATTTTTTTAAACTTGCAAATTTTGGTACTTTACAAGATTTTTGTATGTTATACTTCATAAAAGTCACGAAGTTCTTTAAACTTACAAATTTTTGTATTTTGGAAGATTTTCGTGTGCTACTACGTAAAAGTCATGAAGTTTGTTAAACTTGTATACATTTGGTATTTTAGAAGATTTTTGTGTGCATACTACATAAAAGTTGTGAAGTTTGTTAAACTTGCAAAAGTTAGTCTTTTGAAAGATTTTTGTGTGCTAAATACTACCTAAAAGTATTGAAATTTGTTAAATTGGAAAAATTTGGTCTTTTGGAAGATTTTCGCGTGCTATACCACATAAAAGTCACGAAGTTCATTAAACTTGCAAATTTTAATATTTTGGAAGATTTTTGTGTGCTATACTACATAAAAGTCACGACGTTTGTTAAAATTGCAAAATTTGGTCTTTTGGAAAATCTTAGTGTCCTATACTACATAAAAGTTACGGAGATTGTAAAACTTGCAAATTTTGTATTTCATATATTTTCGTGTGCTATACTACCTAAAAGTCACAAATTTGGTTAATCTTGCAAAATAGGGTATTCTGAAGGATTTTTGTGTTTTATACTACATAAAAGTCACGAAGTTTGTTAAACTTGCATACATTGGTATTCTGGTAGATTTTCGTGTGCTATACTACATAAAAGTCACGAAGTTTGTTAAACTTGCAAAATTTAGTATTTTGGAAGATTTTCGTGTGCTATATACTACGTAAAAGACCCGAAGTTTGTTAAACTTACAAAATTTGATCTTTTGAAATATTTTCGTGTACTACACTACATAAAAGTCATGAAGTTTGTTAAACTTGCAAATTTTGGTACTTCGGAAGATTTTCGTGTGTTATACTTCTTAAAAGTCACGGAGTTCTTTAAACTTGTAAATTTTTGTATTTTGGAAGATTTTGGTGTGGTATACTACATAATAGTCATGAAGTTTGTTAAACTTGTATACATTGGTATTTTTTAAGATTTTTGTAAGCTATACTATATAGAAGTCACGAAGTTTGTTAAACTCGCATACATTTGTATTCTGGTAGATTTTCGTGGGCTATACATAAAAGTCATGAAGTTTGTTAAACTTGCAAAATTTAGTCTTTTGGTATGTTTTCGTGTGCTATATACTACGTAAAAGTCTCGAACTTCGTTAAACTTGCAAAATTTGACCTTTTGAAATATTTTTATGTACTACACTACATAAAAGTCACAAAGTTTGTTAAACTTGCAAATTTGGTCTTTTGGAAGATTTTTGTGTGCTATACTACATAAAAGTCATGAAGTTCGTTAAACTTGTATACATTGGTATTTTGGAAGGTTTTCGTAAGCTATACTACATAAAAGTCACGAAATTTGTTAAACTTTCAAATTTGGTCTTTTGGAATATATTCGTGTGCTATACCACATAAAAGTCACGAAGTTCAATAAACTTGCAAATTTTAATATTTTGGAAGATTTTTGTGTGCTATACTACATTAAAGTCACGACGTTTGTTAAACTTGCAAAATTTGGTCTTTTGGAAAAATTTTGTGTGCTATACTACAAAAAAGTCATGAATTTTGTTAAACTTGCAAATATTTGTATTTTATATATTTTCGTGTGCTATACTACATAAAAGTCACGAATTTTGTTAGTCATGCATAATTTGGTATCTTGAAGGATTTATGTGTTCTATACTACATAAAAGTCATGAAGTTTGTTAAACTTGCATACATTGGTATTTTGGTAGATTTTCGTCTGCTATACTACATTAAAGTCACGAAGTATGTTAAACTTGCAAAATTTAGTCTTTTGAAAGATTTTCGTGTGCTATATACTATGTAAAAGTCCCGAAGTTTGTTAAACTTTCAAAATTTGATCTTTTGGAATATGTTCGTGTACTACACTACATAAAAGTCATGAAATTTTTTAAACTTGCAAATTTTGGTACTTTACAAGATTTTTGTATGCTATACTTCATAAAAGTCACGAAGTTCTTTAAACTTACAATTTTTTGTATTTTGGAACATTTTCGTATGCTACTACGTAAAAGTCATGAAGTTTGTTAAACTTGTATACATTTGGTATTTTAGAAGATTTTTGTGTGCTATACTACATAAAAGTTGTGAAGTTTGTTAAACTTGCAAAAGTTAGTCTTTTGAAAGATTTTTGTGTGCTAAATACTACCTAAAGGTATTGAAATTTGTTAAATTGGAAAAATTTGGTCTTTTGGAAGATTTTCGCGTGCTATACCACATAAAAGTCACGAAGTTCATTAAACTTGCAAATTTTAATTTTTTGGAAGATTTTTGTGTGCTATACTACATAAAAGTCACGACGTTTGTTAAAATTGCAAAATTTGGTCTTTTGGAAAAACTTAGTGTGCTATACTACATAAAAGTTACGAAGATTGTAAAACTTGCAAATTTTGTATTTCATATATTTTCGTGTGCTATACTACCTAAAAGTCACAAATTTGGTTAAACTTTCAAAATAGGGTATTCTGAAGGATTTTTGTGTTTTGTACTACATAAAAGTCACGAAGTTTGTTAAACTTGCATACATTGGTATTCTGGTAGATTTTCGTGTGCTATACTACATAAAAGTCACGAAGTTTGTTAAACTTGCAAAATTTAGTATTTTGGAAAATTTTCGTGTGCTATATACTACGTAAAAGTCCCGAAGTTTGTTAAACTTACAAAATTTGATCTTTTGAAATATTTTCGTGTACTACACTACAAAAAAGTCATGAAGTTTGTTAAACTTGCAAATTTTGGTACTTCGGAAGATTTTCGTGTGTTATACTTCATAAAAGTCACGGAGTTCTTTAAACTTGTAAATTTTTGTATTTTGGAAGATTTTGGTGTGGTATACTACATAATAGTCATGAAGTTTGTTAAACTTGTATACATTGGTATTTTTTAAGATTTTTGTAAGCTATACTATATAGAAGTCACGAAGATTGTTAAACTCGCATACATTTGTATTCTGGTAGATTTTCGTGTGCTATACATAAAAGTCATGAAGTTTGTTAAACTTGCAAAATTTAGTCTTTCTGTATGTTTTCGTGTGCTATATACTACGTAAAAGTCTCGAACTTCGTTAAACTTGCAAAATTTGAGCTTTTGAAATATTTTTATGTACTACACTACATAAAAGTCACAAAGTTTGTTAAACTTGCAAATTTGGTCTTTTGGAAGATTTTTGTGTGCTATACTACATAAAAGTCATGAAGTTCGTTAAACTTGTATACATTGGTATTTTGGAAGGTTTTCGTAAGCTATACTACCTAAAAGTCACGAAATTTGTTAAACTTTCAAATTTGGTCTTTTGGAATATATTCGTGTGCTATACCACATAACAGTCACGAAGTTCATTAAACTTGCAAATTTTAATATTTTGGAAGATTTTTGTGTGCTATACTACATAAAAGTCACGACGTTTGTTAAACTTGCAAAATTTGGTCTTTTGGAAAATTTTTGTGTGCTATACTACAAAAAAGTCATGAAGTTTGTTAAACTTGCAAATATTTGTATTTTAGATATTTTCGTGTGTTATACTACATAAAAGTCACGAATTTTGTTAGTCATGCATAATTTGGTATCTTGAAGGATTTATGTGTTCTATACTTCATAAAAGTCATGAAGTTTGTTAAACTTGCATACATTGGTATTCTGGTAGATTTTCGTCTGCTATACTACATAAAAGTCACGAAGTTTGTTAAACTTGCAAAATTTAGTCTTTTGGAAGATTTTTGTGTGCTATATACTATGTAAAGGTCCCGAAGTTTGTTAAACTTTCAAATTTTGATCTTTTGGAAAATGTTCGTGTACTACACTACATAAAAGTCATGAAATTTTTTAAACTTGCAAATTTTGGTACTTTACAAGATTTTTGTATGCTATACTTCATAAAAGTCACGAAGTTCTTTAAACTTGCAAATTTTTGTATTTTGGAAGATTTTCGTGTGCTACTACGTAAAAGTCATGAAGTTTGTTAAACTTGTATACATTGGTATTTTAGAAGATTTTTGTGTGCTACACTACATAAAAGTTGTGAAGTTTGTTAAACTTGCAAAATTTAGTCTTTTGAAACATTTTTGTGAGCTAAATACTACCTAAAAGTATTGAAATTTGTTAAATTGGCAAAATTTGGTCTTTTGGAAGATTTTCGTGTGCTATTACATAAAAGTCACGAAGTTCGTTAAACTTGCAAATTTTAATATTTTGGAAGATTTTCGTGTGCTATACTACATAAAATTCACGAAGTTCGTTAAACTTGCATACATTGGTATTTTAGAAGATTTTCATATGTTATATCCTACGTAAAAGTCACAAAGTTTGTTAAACTTGCAAAATTTGGTCTTGTATAAGATTTTTGTGTGCTACACTACATAAAAGTCACGAAGTTTGTTAAACTTGAAAATTTTGGTATTTTGGAAGATTTTCATAAGCACTACATAAAAGTGATGAAGTATGTTAAACTTGCAAAATTTGGTCTTTTGGAAATTTTGTGTGTGCTATACTACATAAATGTCATGAAGATTGTTAAACTTGCAAATTTATGTATTTTTGATATTTTCATGTGCTATATTACATAAAAGTCACGAAGTTTGTTAATCTTGCAAAATTTTGTATTTTGAAGGATTTTTGTGTTTTATACTACCTAAAAGTCACGAAATTTGTTAAACTTTCAAATTTGGTCTTTTGGAATATATTCGTGTGCTATACCACATAACAGTCACGAAGTTCATTAAACTTGCAAATTTTAATATTTTGGAAGATTTTTGTGTGCTATACTACATAAAAGTCACGACGTTTGTTAAACTTGCAAAATTTGGTCTTTTGGAAAATTTTTGTGTGCTATACTACAAAAAAGTCATGAAGTTTGTTAAACTTGCAAATATTTGTATTTTAGATATTTTCGTGTGTTATACTACATAAAAGTCACGAATTTTGTTAGTCATGCATAATTTGGTATCTTGAAGGATTTATGTGTTCTATACTTCATAAAAGTCATGAAGTTTGTTAAACTTGCATACATTGGTATTCTGGTAGATTTTCGTCTGCTATACTACATAAAAGTCACGAAGTTTGTTAAACTTGCAAAATTTAGTCTTTTGGAAGATTTTTGTGTGCTATATACTATGTAAAGGTCCCGAAGTTTGTTAAACTTTCAAATTTTGATCTTTTGGAAAATGTTCGTGTACTACACTACATAAAAGTCATGAAATTTTTTAAACTTGCAAATTTTGGTACTTTACAAGATTTTTGTATGCTATACTTCATAAAAGTCACGAAGTTCTTTAAACTTGCAAATTTTTGTATTTTGGAAGATTTTCGTGTGCTACTACGTAAAAGTCATGAAGTTTGTTAAACTTGTATACATTGGTATTTTAGAAGATTTTTGTGTGCTACACTACATAAAAGTTGTGAAGTTTGTTAAACTTGCAAAATTTAGTCTTTTGAAACATTTTTGTGAGCTAAATACTACCTAGAAGTATTGAAATTTGTTAAATTGGCAAAATTTGGTCTTTTGGAAGATTTTCGTGTGCTATTACATAAAAGTCACGAAGTTCGTTAAACTTGCAAATTTTAATATTTTGGAAGATTTTCGTGTGCTATACTACATAAAATTCACGAAGTTCGTTAAACTTGCATACATTGGTATTTTAGAAGATTTTCATATGTTATATCCTACGTAAAAGTCACAAAGTTTGTTAAACTTGCAAAATTTGGTCTTGTATAAGATTTTTGTGTGCTACACTACATAAAAGTCACGAAGTTTGTTAAACTTGAAAATTTTGGTATTTTGGAAGATTTTCGTAAGCACTACATAAAAGTGATGAAGTATGTTAAACTTGCAAAATTTGGTCTTTTGGAAATTTTGTGTGTGCTATACTACATAAATGTCATGAAGATTGTTAAACTTGCAAATTTTTGTATTTTTGATATTTTCATGTGCTATATTACATAAAAGTCACGAAGTTTGTTAATCTTGCAAAATTTTGTATTTTGAAGGATTTTTGTGTTTTATACTACATAAAAGTCACGAAGTTTGTTAAACTTGCAAAATTTAGTCTTTTGGTAGATTTTCGTGTGCTATATACTACATAATAGTCTCGATGTTCGTTAAACTTGTAAAATTTGATCTTTTGAAATATTTTCGTGTACTACACTACATAAAAGTCACAAAGTTTGTTAAACTTGCAAATTTGGTCTTTTGGAAGATTTTTGTGTGTTATACTACATAAAAGTCATGAAGTTCGTTAAACTTGTATACATTGGTATTTTGGAAGGTTTTCGTAAGCTATACTACATAAAAGTCACAAAGTTTGTTAAACTTTCAAATTTGGTCATTTGGAATATATTCGTGTGCTATACCACATAAAAGTCACGAAGTTCATTAAACTTGCAAATTTTAATATTTTGGAAGATTTTTGTGTGCTATACTACATAAAAGTCACGATGTTTGCTAAAATTGCAAAATTTGGTCTTTTGGAAAAATTTAGTGTGCTATACTAGATAAACGTTACGAAGATAGTTAAACTTGCAAATTTTGTATTTTAGATATTTTCGTGTGCTATACTACCTAAAAGTCATAAATTTGGTTAATCTTGCAAAATTGGGTATTCTGAAGGATGTTTGTGTTTTATACTACATAAAAGTCACGAAGTTTGTTAAACTTGCATACATTGGTATTCTGGTATATATCCTTGTGCTATACTACATAAAAGTCACGAAGTTTGTTAAACTTGCAAAATTTAGTATTTTGGAAGATTTTCGTGTGCTATATACTACGTAAAAGTCCCGAAGTTTGTTCAACTTACAAAATTTGATCTTTTGAAATATTTTCGTGTACTACACTACATAAAAGTCATGAAGTTTGTTAAACTTGAAAATTTTGGTACTTCGGAAGATTTTCGTGTGTTATACTTCATAAAAGTTACGGAGTTTTGTAAACTTGTAAATTTTTGTATTTTGGAAGATTTTGGTGTGCTATACTACATAATAGTCATGAAGTTTGTTAAACTTGTATACATTGGTATTTTTTAAAATTTTTGGAAGCTATACTAAATAGAAGTCACGAAGTTTGTTAAACTCGCATACATTGGTATTCTGGTAGATTTTCGTGTGCTATACTACATAAAAGTCATGAAGTTTGTTAAACTTGCAAAATTTAGTCTTTTGGTATGTTTTCGTGTGCTATATACTACGTAAAAGTCTCGAAGTTCGTTAAACTTGCAAAATTTGATCTTTTGAAATATTTTCGTGTACTACACTACATAAAAGTCACAAAGTTTGTTAAACTTGTAAATTTGGTCTTTTGGAAGATTTTTGTGTGCTATACTACATAAAAGTCATGAAGTTCGTTAAACTTGTATACATTGGTGTTTTGGAAGGTTTTCGTAAGCTATACTACATAAAAGTCACGAAGTTTGTTAAACTTTCAAATTTGGTCTTTTGGAATATATTCGTGAGCTATACCACATAAAAGTCACGAAGTTCATTAAACTTGCAAATTTTAATATTTTGGAAGATTTTTGTGTGCTATACTACATAAAAGTCACGACGTTTGCTAATGCATCTAAGTGAAGCCATCCTAAAATATGTTCAGCGTCCCACCTTTCACCTCTTTGTGCAAACAATGAAGCCATCCTAAAATATGTTGATTTTACCAAAGCAGTTACAACGAGGTGTCGTAAGCCTTTGAAGACACCGTTCAATGATTCAACAAGATTTGTTGTCATGTGTCCCCATCGATGTCCATTGTCATATGACCTAGTCCATTTCTCCATTGGAATATTATCAATCCAAGTACCTGCATCTAGATTTGACAATCTGATCTCTCTACGGTAATGTTTGAAATATGGTTGAGTTAATGCATACCCTGCATTCATAACAAATTTTCGAAGAGCCCTGTCTTTATTTTCTCACGTGAAATTTTGTACAACATGTCTAACGCATAATACATGCGTAGAAGGGGGGTCATGCCAACCATTAGTCGGGTTATTGTATGCATTCACAATAAAAGCATGTCTATCCGAGATCAAACAAAGATCAGCTTGCAAAACCATGTGTGTTCTGAGATTTTTGAGAAAGAAACTCCAACCTTCACCGGTCTCTCCCTCGACTAGAGCGAATGCAATTGGGAAGACATTGTTGTTTCTATCTTGTGTGACTGCCATCAGTAGGGTGCCTTTGTATTTTCCATACAACCACGTTCCATCTACTTGAATAATAGGTTTGCAGAATGCAAACCCTCTGATGCAAGGTTGAAAGGCCAAGAATAGATGACGAAATATTCCATTTCCACTGACAAGAGTACCATTTGGAAATGGAACTTTTTTATTGCTCGCATGCACTCATCCTTCGAACGAAAGTTATCTTTCTCTTTTAAAGTTGCATCTGACTCCATGCAGACATTGTGGAATATGTCTGATGAGGGTTCATCATCGGCCATGTCAATGTTCGACATGTGAGAAGGTGGTGTGTATGTTGAAATTGGAGGTATTACACCTTCAACATCATCTTCAGAATCGTCGTTCACCATGTCATCAAATGCGAACTCTGGATGTTCTTCATCTTCATCAATTCCATCGACCTCAGCTTGTTCTACTTCGATGGGCTCAACAACCTGGCTCTTGTTTGGTTGTTGGAGCAGGACATACAACTCAATCAAGTCGTACCCGGAAAATTCATGATTACAAAACATGTTTTGTAGATCTTCGTCATCCTTAACCTCCACCTGGTAAAATTTTGTTTGGTCGCCAAAAAAGACTGGATGTTGATAGAAGATTTGTAAAACTGTACCTCGGGATAGTTTGATCTCCTATCGGTTTTGGAAATGTACGAAGTTTGATTTTCGACTTAAACAAAATTGGGTAACTTCAGTGTTTCGAAATAAAAAACCGGATGCATCACATTGGAAAGTGTCACCATTGATGTGTGCATTAATAATATATTATGGTGCAGAGGCCATGTTGTTGTTTCAGTGTTTCAGTGTATGAGAGTTTAAGAGTTATGTTTGAGTACAGATAGGTGCACAGGATATCTTAGTTCAACGTGATGCGAGGGGACAAGGTATTTTTCTTACTCAACTTAAGACACATTATGACGGTCTTCAATTGAATGAACATTAAACCGTGGAAGAAAGAATAATAAAAGCTAGAAATTACATTATGATTTTGATTGGTTGCTTCTTATTTCCCGAAAGTACAGGCAATAATGTCAATGATGTTGCAAGTTCCTCCAACTCAGAAGTTTGGAATACTCTGAAGGAATTGCAGCAGAGTCTGGAAGTAGTGTTTGAGCGTCTGGCCAAACAAGATGAGACCAATGCTGAGATGTAGACATGGATGCTTAAGACTGAGGAGTCTTCCAAGAAGAAAGCTGATGATACAGCAGAGATCAAGAATCTTCTAGCCCTTCTAGCGTCTAAGATTCTTTAGTTAGTCCTTGTGTCTTAGTAGTTTTCTTTTTTTTTCTGCATCTGATCATTTTGTACTCTCTTCCGTTTATCAATGAAATTGTTCTTTCCTTTTCACTGTGTTGTTTGTTTATGCATCTGAATCTTTTATTTATTTTTGATGTGTGACAAAAAGGGGGAGAAAATATATGATCTGAATGGATTTACTCTAACAGTTTCCAGGCTAAGTCTCAATCATTTCTAACATAAAATATGCAAATTCTATGTTTGATAAGTTTTCAGGAATTTTAAGGATCTGAAGATCTCAAAGAGGAGAAAACATAAAGATACTGAACTAAAAGATCTAAAGCATTTTGAAGCTCTGATAAAGCTATTGCTCCAGAAGATTGCTTTAAATGCTCTGATACGCTGAAAGAAGATTCAAAGCCTTGAAGTTGTCCTAAAGGAATCTCTGTAAGAAGGATCTGAATCATCTTTTGAAGCCTCTTCTGAAATGGAAAATACTCAGGGAAGTCTTTTTATTCAAAATTCTTCTAGTATTTTTTTCAGGGGGAGTTTATTAAGTTCAGGGGGAGATTGTTAATCGCAGGGGGAGTTATATTGACTTGCTCACTTTAATTTCTCTGACTATATGCTGATAATCTGGATACAAATTCATATCAATCTGTATGTTTTTGTCATCATCAAAAAGGGGGAGACTGTTAGAATAATAAATGTTCTAATCATATTTTCTAGTTTTGATGATAACAATCAGAATGAAATTTGTATATAAGAATGTGGTACTCTAATTATTTACATTTTCTATTTCAGGAAATATATAAATAGTATGCACTTTCAAGTCTTGAGATGTGTTGAATCCTCTGATCAGAACAAGCTGGATCAGATCAAGCAGCACCAGAGTCAAGACTGCATCAGAATCAAGATCTCATCAGAACATAGCTTCAATCAGAAGATAACATATAGAAGCAAAGTCTGAAGATCTATTCTTAATCTTGTTCAATATTGTTTTTATCATTTGGAAGAAAAGCCCCTTATTCAACCCCCCCTTTTTCTAAGTGTTTTTCACCCCTTCAGGCCCTGCGGACCGCGTGTCTGTTTTGACATCCCCGATTTCAATGCACCCTTTAAACCATTACTACCTTTTCAAAATAATTATTTCCAAACAATAAATTAAAACCATTTTATTCATTTTTTTAAAGAAAATTTTCTTAAAAGAATATAAAATTTCAAAATAAAACAAAATCAGATTTCTTAACAAAATAACAATTATTTTATAATAGAAAAAACTTTCAAGTTTTCCGTAACATAAATTTCGAAAATAAACTATAAAAGAAAAAAATTATAAAAAAAAAAAAAAAACTTTTTAAAATATCCCTATGCCCTTCTTTAACTGCCCATTTTTCATCTTTTATTTATCCACCAATTTTTTTCTTTTATTTATTTTTTAAAATAAAGAAGTTACTGAAATGTGAATTATGGATGAGAGTGGTTACTGCATCTAATTATCCGAATAAACGGTTAACATAATTGACAGAGGTTAATTTAAAAGTGCCATATGAATGGTTCAAGGTAAGTAAAATATAAATCTGTTTATATATATGGGCATTTAAATTTGATGCAGTAAAATTTACACATAAAAAATTTACACATAAAAAATTCTCAATTACATTTTGACGTTGTGCGCACTAAAAAAGCGGACAAACGGGCACGAGACTGCCTGTTTGAACGCTTATCTAAAACTATATATAAAGAGAATACCCTATATTAGGCTGGCCTATTTTTATTTCAAAAGTATCCTTAATTTTTTTAAAAATGGTGGTTACTTCTTGATAGCCTTTTTTTTAATTTAACTACACTTATACACTAATAAGAGTTTCTTAACTTCTTCAGTAAAATATAAAATCATCGCATTTTTAGTTTATAATGTAGATTAGATAAATTAATGCAGTTTTTATTATTCTTTTTCTTACAATTTGATACTAAATAAAATAAGAGAAAGTGATTGAGAGTTAAAGCAGAAGGAACGGAGAGAGAAGGGAGTGGTTACCGGAGCAGTTCCTATACATGAAAGATTGATAGATATAGATAGGGGTGGCAAAACGGACCGTCCGCCCCGTCCGCCGCCCGCCCCACCTTAAGCCCGTAAAAAAATGAGCGGGGCAGACATGTCCGCCAAGTAAAATGGGCATAAAAATCATGTCTGTCCCGACAAGATGGCGGATTGGCGGGCGGCGGACTTGCCCGCTTATTTTTATTTATATATTTTTTTCATTTTTTTAATAGATTAATATTTTTTTAATCTTTTAATTAATTTTTCACTTAATTTTTAAAACAATTTTTATAAAACCAACTTTTTAACAAATTTTACTTAAAACAATATTACATATATTTACAAATAAATATATAAAAATAAACCATCAAAAATTAGAATTACTAGAATTAACTAAAAAAGAGAGAATTTTGGAGGAGAGGCGGGCTTTGGCGGGCGGGAAATATTACTTTTAATATTACTTTCAATAGATGTAAGGAGTTTAATATCAGAAGATTTTTTTAAATGGAATGAAAACATTGTCTGTGATTAACAGGACATGCCATCTCATATTATCTCAAATATTTACAACTATTTTGTGTGATATTTATTCCAAACTACTATCACTAGGTGGATTCATTTAGCAAAAAATATCAAGTAATATTATCATATTCAGGTAATATATTTTATCTTTTATTATTTTGTGTCTTACAAAATTATTGGGCAACAAATGACAATTATGAAATAGTTTTAAAAATTACATGACATTTTTTTTGTTTTTATTTTGAAGGGTTCTTAACGTGGTTATTTATCAGATTCATATCAAAATTCTAAAAGCATATGAATCTTTATAAATGGAGAAGATCATGTTTTTGAAGATCAAATACAAGATGAAAAAAGGAGAGTGTGATGTATGAGAGAAGTTATGGAAAAAAATTAAAATAATCATATTTAAAATGGCGTAAATGTATGATTTTTAGGAGGTTGAGCCAGATTAAATGGCGCACACATTGGTCCATAGACATTTGATTTGGCGCCATTGTGCACCCACATTATGTTAGCCAAACTGAATAGCCTATGTGGGTGTCCCTTTTTTTTATATTTTTTAAAGTTATTTTAATTAACAAAGAAGGAGCCGCGTTGGACTTTCGGAAACCGCTATTGCAACCAGAATTGAAATGAAGTAACCGAAAAATAAATATTTTTATTAATTGCAAGAATCAGATACATCGACAATAACAAATCGATAGACCGTAAATTAAAAATCCCTAGTGGTAATCATCACCCAAATGCCCATCTGTTCTGCATCTAGGTCGATGTGTGTTACGGTGTGGACGCGGATCTTCGCCGCGAACCCTAGGCACACCCATTTCCTCTTCCTCTTTGTTGTTCAGGCTGGGTCTGTGTGGGCGGTCCTAAAATTGTGTTGTCTTGCCTATCCCTGTCAAGGAAGTCGTCACCATACATTCCAAGAAACCGACTGTTGTAAAGACGGTTACCCAAGCCCTCAAATGTGCTAATTTATGGTTGGGGAGGAGCATGGGGCATGATTCCCAGTTGATAGCAATTAGCGACACTTGAACTACCGTGATAGAAGCCAAATTGATTGGCCGGCATTGACGGCGTTGCAAATGCAACAAACCCAAATGATGTACGGCGCTGAGATGAACCAGCCTCGGTATGGTGACTGAAAGACCCACGGCTTGGTTGGTGGACATATTCATCATCTGGACCCTTGTCGGGACTTAGTTGGAGTCTAGATGAACCAGCTTCGTTGTGGTGGCTGAATGACCTACGACTCTGTTAAGGTGGTTGAGTTTGGGGGTGAAAAAGTGGTTGGGACTGG
The DNA here is from genome assembly GCF_029867415.1 of Vicia villosa. Lineage (NCBI taxonomy): Eukaryota > Viridiplantae > Streptophyta > Magnoliopsida > Fabales > Fabaceae > Vicia > Vicia villosa. The sequence continues at coordinate 207,739,525 of NC_081182.1, forward strand.
TGATATGATGGTTGGGACTGGGTTTGGAAGGGGTTGAACATGCTGAATTGTTGATGTTCATTGTGGAATGGGTATTCGGGAAATAGTTGGTGTGTTTGTGGTTGTTGTTGATGTGTGTGTTGTTGTTGTTGTTGTTCTTGAGGAATGATATAATTTTGTCGGCGGGGGTCCAAAAGGTAGAACGGGTCCGCCATAAATAAGTCGGGGGTGGTAACAGATTGGTACCAACTCATGTATTGGGGCGACGATTTTAGCTCACAATCACTTAGAGGGTCAGTGAGGACATATTGGGCACAGTTTTTCCATTTGGTGCGCCATTCCGGAGTGAAATCCTTCCAACTTTCGACATCCCACTGATGGTTAGCCCGTTTAAGGTGCCATTGTCCCAAACCAGTAGGAGGATCAAGAATACCTTGCCGCATCCCGAACTAGAGTTTCACCCTGTCAGATTGATGCATCTCCACGATGTCGTAGCGAAAGATTGATGTCTTTGTAGTCCAAATAGCAGCATCCTCAGCCCTGAGTTCATGCTCGCAGTCCAAATAAGGCCTCCATATAAACTGCATGTAAGAAAATAATAAATTATTTCGGGCATATAATAAAAAAAATTATTGATAAAATATGGAAAGTTTAGAGGTTATACGCCCTCGGGTCATAAGTGATCCAAAGCTGGCGGTACATCGTGATATTTGACAGCGGATTTTTCTTGTAGTCCTTTCCCTTTACGCAAAATCTAAAATGCAATATATATTTGTTAGGTTAAGTAAATCGTAAAGATTTAATTTGAATTAAAATATGATTAGAATACTTACTTTGTAGCGTACGGGAAAGTCCATCGTCTTCTGTTTTCCGGGGCCAGAATAGGCATTCACCACCACCCCCAAACTTTAACCAAGACGGCGCAACCATAGAAAGTGCAAGAATCCCTCTTAGCATTCTTACACAGTGACTGATACAACATTTCCAGGACAGCAGACCCCCATTTATACCTACTCACTTTATTAATGTCCATTAATAAGCGCGAATACATAAATTTATGGTGTTACTAGTGCTATCTGGAAATAACACGTTTCCAAATAGCAGCATGATGTAACACCTTGTTTTTTGAAGAACAATCTCTTTAGAAGAATTTTCGTATAAATTAAATTGATAATAATATAGTTTTAGGGCCTTTAGGTTTACACCCTGGCCCCTAGCACCTACTTCACCTTCTATTAAATCAACGCTCAATGCTTGCTTGCAAAGGGCATTGGCCTGTTGCACACAGCCATTGACAGCCTTACCTACTATTGGAAGACCCAACAACATGTACACATCTTCCAGGGTTATTGTGCATTCCCCTGTTGGAAGATGGAAGGTGTGATTCTCTGGTTTCCAACGCTCTAACAAGGCCAGGACAAATTTGAGATCAATACTCGTGTTGGTGATCTTGATGAGTGGTCTGAAACTAGCCATGTTTAAATAAGGTATTATGCATTCATCGACAAGATAATCATGCATAGAGTGGCTTCGTGTACGAAACTGATCGGTGTCTTGAAAAAAATAACACAACGTAAATATGCAGTGCAAACAAAATTGAAGGCTATGGAAATAAAAAAAACTTACATAAGCTTCGATGTTTTCCTTAGTTCCGCGATGGTTGTTCCCCATAGTTAATAGAGACATCATTGTTAATTGAAGAAAGAACTTAGTAAGCTAGAAGAAACGAGTTTTGGTAGATTGAAAATTTAGGTTGGTGGTGAGAAAAATGGTAAGAGACAACAAGTATTTATGGTGAACAAGTTGTAACAGTAACCTCATACATGCTGGACGCGTCAACAAATTTAGTGGTCTTAGGTGTTGCGTATGCAGACTATGGTCACATGCATGCAGCATATGTTTCAGACGCATGCATGTAGGTTGCAGGAATCTTATCAGACGCATGCTGCAGAAAAAGAATCGTTTCTGACGCATGCTGCACTATAGGAATCGGGTCAGACGCATGCAAGGCAGGCTACAGAAAATTTTTCAGACACATGCAGCATTCAGGGACTGTTTTGGACACATGCGTGACAGTGGGGACCACAAAAATCACATGTGTACATGCAAGCCATATGAAATGGCGCATGCACCTAACAAATGCACTAATGCGCCAAATGGAATTGTGCATTCCGGGAGGACTTTTGAACTAATGTTCCAAACCAAATGGCGCCTTCCTTTTAAGGGAAACCCTAATTAGGTTTCCTGTTTTGTCGTGTAGTGCAACCGGCACACGCACCAACACCGTAACTGTGTAATTTGGACAGTCAAATATGTTTCCGTTCGTCTAGTCCTTTCATGTAGACTAGGGTTTCTTGGTATCACAATAATTTTATGTAAATTAGGGTTTCCTAATTCTCAAAGTGTTTTCTAAAAATTAAGGTGTCCTATGTTCCAAAAAATACACCCAAACACAACAATGAGAGCTCGCATTTTTCTAGAACCATGGCATAGGAGATCATCGCCTCCGCCTCCAAAGAAACGTCTAGACTATGAACCAGAATACTCCAGGAGGAACGGGCACATCATATACTCTCTAGTGAAACCACCCATGGAGGTTATGTTTTGGAATATAAATTCGGTGGCCAACTCAAGAGGACTCTAATGAGGCAATTGGAATGGGAATACCAGCCTGGGGAAGAGATATGAAGTATCAAGAGGCTTAGAACATGGGGTGCTGCTGTAATAGGAGTAATGGAGCGCTGGTGGGAGACTATCGAAAACGACGTGCATTGCTCTAGAATGATGCGTGACACATATGACATTGTTTTAACAATTGTTATTTCTTAGAATATAGGGTTTTCTGCTGGTTTTCGTTGTAATTTCTAAATTTCTGCTTCGATGTTTTCCGATGTACCTTTCAATATTTTCCAATGTACCTCCCAATTAAATGCTTAATGCATATTTGCAATTTCAATTAATGGATTCTTTCTCGATGAAAAAGTAATACATAAGAGCAAATAATTAGTAAACAATAATAACATATTCCTGCCCAAAATAAAATATTGTTCTACCGCTTTCCCTCTAAAAATCTTGATAAAAGGGGACTAATATCCTATAAATAGAGGTAAGGTAGAAGGGGACTGATATGCTACATATTCATCTTTTATTCTTACTTCTAGCGATTACTAATCATGTCTTCAGTCTGGGCTGTAGTGTTATTCAAGGAAGATAACCACGTGAGGGTCTCTCTGAACACGCATTGGGATTTTAGTAGAATTGTGAGAGCCATCAACAATGGGTTCCGACAGCTTGATGGTCCTACCCGCAGAGTGAAACAAATAGATTTTTGGTGGCCATACATAACACTCACGGATGCAAGCCCAGATGGTACATACATGCATTATTGGGACCATGTTAAAGATGATGTGGTTGTAGATCTCATGTTTTGGACATATATTGGAGAGGTTAATCGAGGCATTCAGGATCCACTTGTTCTAGGAGTTATAGTCGAGTAGTTTAAATTGTGTTTGGTAATTGAGTCTTGATTTAATGTACTATCCAGTTTGAAGTATGTATTCCTATTAATTGTTACTGATATGTTGTAATGTTGTTTTGAAGAATGTATTTCGATTTAATGTTTATTGAGTTTGAACTTAACTTTGATTATTGAGTCTTAATTTTAAATCTTTGTTTTATCTTATAGTCACATCATTTTGGAATCTACAACGCATGCCTTGATCGGTATGCGTTCGTATAGTCACATCGTTTTGGATTCTACATAGCAGACCTTGATCAGTGTGTGTTCGTATAGTCACATCATTTTGTAATCTTCAACGCACGCCTTGATCAGTGTGCGTTCGTATAGTCACACCGTTTTAGAATTTACAATGCAGACCTTGAACCGTGTGCCAACGTATAGTCACATCGTTTTGGAATCTACGGAATAGAGTGCTTGGCTGTTGGCGTGAAGAGTGATAGGCTATTTAATAACCCAACGTCTCTTTACATTCACGCAAACAAAAATCTCTTGCAAACCAACACCCACAGAAATCTCTTGAAAACCATCTCTTTTCAATCCAGCACACAAATTCAAACACTTATCCAAAACCATGTCTTCCCAACCACAATACGTGGTAAATGCCCATCTAAACGGTGAGACATTCACAATTGAAACAGAAGGTTTTATAATGAGAAACACATAAGTGGTCTCATTTTCATTAAGCAGAAGAGCTGACTTCGCTTACCTCCGTAAGAGAGCGGAGGCGAAGATTGCTAAGGGTCATATTGCACAAATTTTCTACAAATATCCCTTTTTCTCTGACAACACCCCGGTGAAGTTTTACCCGGCTGCAGTTCAGAATGATGAAAACCTCCAAAATATGTTCGCTAGTCACGAATATTCTAGGTACGATACTATCGAGTAGTATGTTACCATACATTCCGATACACAATAATCACGTATTGTTCAATCACAAGTCATTGACCCACCTGTCGACGAACAAGCAGAGGTGGATATTATAGACGAGGAAGAAGATGAACAGGAAACCGAAGTTGACAACATGGTCAACAAAGATTCGGAAAAAGAAGAAGAGGACATAAAGGTGCCTTCAAGTCATGTGTACGACCCACCTTCACATATGACTTACTTGAACCTACAAGGCGACGAACCTTCATCTGACATCTTCTTAAAGCAGGGAGATAAGTTTCCTTATAAGGAGGCTCATCTCAGAACTATAAAAAAATGGCACATGGCTCATAGTGTTGATTTTGAAGTACATAGGTCTAACCCAGAGCGATATGTAATCATTTGTAAAAATCCTGACTGTGCGTTTAGACTGGGTGCTTCCTATAGGAAGAGAAGTGATAACTGGGTCATAGTGCAAGAACACGCCTGTGTCAACTTCAACACCTCCCAAGATCATACGAAGCTTAGTCATGATCTTATCTGTCAAGAGATCTTGCCTCTCATCAACTGTGACCCGTCTTTGAGGGTGAAGACCATTATTTCGCATATCGTTACCAGCTACAATTATACACCATCATATAGAAAGGCCTGGGTGGAAAAAACAAAGGCGATTGAAATTGTGTATGGTAATTGGGAGGAGTCATAAAAAAATCTTCCACGTTACCTTAATGCGCTTCAGACATATGCTCCAAACACCGTCGCTATTTTGGAGACACTACCAACGCATGCCCCTGATGGAACCCGTGTCCAAGGAAATGGAATACTCCATCGTCTTTTCTGGGCTTTCAAACCTTGCATTCGAGGGTTTGCGTATTGTAAATCGATTCTGCAAATCGATGGAACTTGGCTATATGGAAAATACAGAGGAACCATGTTGATGGAGGTTGCACAAGACGGAAACAACAACATATTTCCCGTAGCATTCGCAATATTGGAGGGTGAAACCGCCGCGACTTGGAGTTTCTTTCTAAGAAATCTCCGAGAACACGTTTCTCCTTAACCCGATCTTTGTTTAATATTTGATAGGCATGCTTCCATTGAAAGTGCTTACAACAATCCGGCAAACAGATGGCAACAGCCCCCATCAACACATGTTTATTGTATTCGCCATATTGCCCAAAATTTCATGCGGGAGATCAAGGATAGGCACCTCCGGAAGACACTGGTAAATGCGGGATATGCGTTAACTCATCCCACATTCCTACATTATCAGAGTGAAATTGTTTTGCAAAATCCGGATGGGGGGAGCTAGATCGATAACCTTGCGAGGGAGAAATGGACCAGGACGTACGACAACGGGGTGCGTTGGGGCCACATGACGAAAAACCTAATAGAATCCATGAATGGTATTTTTAAGGGCATCCGAAACCTTCCGATCATTGCACTGGTGGAGTCAACCTACTTTAGGATGGCTACGCTATTCTCAACAAGAGGTCAGAGGTGGAGTGCTGTTACAGAATCTGGTCAGTTGTTCAGTGAGAGCTGCATTAAATTTTTTAAGGAACAATCTGCCAAGGCCAACCGCCATCACGTAACTGCTTTTGATCGCTTTCACCGCACCTTCAGTGTTCGAGAAACCATTTACCACAACGATGGATTGCCAAGACAGCATTATCGGGTTCTACTGGATGATCATTGGTGCAACTGCGGTAGGTTCCAAGCATTTTGGATGCCTTGCTCACATGTCATAGCAGCATGTGCACATGCGCACCGAGACGCATTATCCCTCCTCTCCCCAATTTACAAGGCTGAGACATTGATCCAAGTATACATCGTGGGATTTCCGGTGGTTGCAAAGGAGGATTACTGGCCTGAGTATGATGGAGAGGTAGTATAGCTTAATGAGGTGATGCGACGAAATAAAAAGGGCCGCCCCAACAGTACTCACATTCGAACCGAGGTGGACGTCCATGATAAAATGGAAAGAAAATGCAGTATTTGTCGTCAACTAGGGCACAATAAAAAGAAATGTCCTAGTCGTGGAACAACCTCATCCAATGTTTAATCATCTTTGTAATCTTTTTTTACGATTATGTACCAACTTTTCATATCGTCTATGTAACATATTATTTTTCAATGAACTATATTTTTTTAGTCGGCGCAATCGGCAAGACAAAAACATTAATTATGGTTAATATCAATTTTTTTAGAATTGGCGTATCGGACATTTTTGCGAAAATCAAAGTCCGGAACCAAAAATTGGTTTCAAAATGTACACAAGATGTATTTTTTTTTAAAAAAAATACACCTAACACATAGGAGCCAGATGAAATGGCACCTATGTGTATCCTACTGCATGCGTGCGCCAAACCAAATGGTTATCCCTAATTTCATGAGTGTGTGCGTCATTTTAAATGGCTAGGTGTATATGTATGCGCCAATTCATCTGACGCATACTCTTGGGGGGCACCAAATCTAGTCATTTTGGTAAATTATCTGAAAATATGATTTTTTTGGTATTTTTTTTTAACATGGTTATTTTATTTTTTTTTCGAAATTATGAGTGTTAGAGAGAGAAAATAGGAAAGGGAGACTAAGTGGGTGTGTGGATTTATATTTGACTATTGAAAACATTATTGTGTAATAATTTCTTGCATGTACACATTGAGAAAAAGGTATAGAAGGGTATACATTACATATCACAAAGTTTATCAAACAAATAAAATTAAATCAAAAAATATCCATTTACATTTTTATTCGAACAATATTTTATATATGTCTAATTAATATTATATTTTACATTGTGTCGTACAATTAAAACCTCTTTAAAAGATATACATGCGTTTATTTTTCTCTGTTGTGCACATTAAAAAAAACGGACAGACGAATATTGGAGTGTCCGTCTGAACGCTAGTAAAATATAATAAAGATCACGTAAAACAAATACAAATTTAAGACATTCTTATGTTCTTAAAAATACTTACTTTTCCCATATATAAATTCATGTAAAAACCTTTTCAAAAAGGATAAGTATCATAACAAAATATGGAAAAAAAATTCATTTAATAAATTGTGATATTTTTCTAAATAACCAATTTTTAAAATAAGAAAAAGTACTAAAATACAGAAAATGATTATTATTGTTTGAAATTGTGAAATTTCTAAAACCATAAATAAATAATTAATTCCAAAATCATTCAATAACCATTTTTAAAAAATTCATTCCCCTTTTCCATGATAAACAATCGCACACGTGTCACATCTACAACCGTCAGATTTGATCGTGGAAACTGATCCTCTTTGGAGTTTAAAACTCGTGTGAGTATATAAACAGATTTGCATTAAACAACACAACATTCCATTCGCTTCTTTGACTCACCTCTCTCAAATTCTAGAGAGAGAACAAACACAAATTCTAGAGAGAGAGAGAGAGAGGGGGCATAGGTATGTGTTTTCTTCAATTCTTGAGTTCATTATATTTTTTTTTTGTTGATTATGATTATGAAGTTGAAGTTGTTTGAATTGTATTCGTTGAATTAAGTTCTTGTTGTTGATTATTGATTTTCATTTCTTGCTTTGATTTTATGTTTTTTTGTGAAGTTTATTTGAATTATGAATTTGATTTTTCGGTTTTGATGTTTATTAGGAAGATCCTAAAGTTCCACATTGATTGGAGATAGAGTATTGAAAGAGAATATATAGAGAGACATTTTTCACCTTACCAACTGATTTTGTAAGAATGAGTTAGGTCAAACTCTAATAATATTTTTGGTGATAGGGAGAGGTAATTGAATGCAATTATGAACTTATTAAGTTTATGAATTTGTTTATACATGATGAGAGCAGTACTTATAGGTTGTAATATGAATCACTTAAAGTTTTTTTTAAGTGCGGAAATTTGTAATTAAATTAAATTGTGAGCACTGTTTCAGGTTCCTGCATCTATAAACTGTAGACTGCTTGAGCATCAGAGAGTGAGAGTGAAGTTTCTGTATGGAGGCATCCTTGGAGTGTGTATGAAAAATTTACAATATTGATGTGAGTTACACATTTTCCTTTTTTATTTACTCCCTCCGGTTATTTTTTGCGCTATAATACTTCCATAGATATATTGATATTGATGTGAGTGTATGAAAAATTTACAATATTGATGTGGGTTACACATTTTCCTTTTTTATTTACTCCCTCTGGTTATTTTTTGCGCTATAATACTTCCATAGATATATTGATATTAATGTGAGTGTATGATATATTTACAATATTCTGTTAGTCTAATTTAAAAATTCTAATGGATTGAGGTATTCAAGAATATGATATAAGTTTTATTAATTATTAGGGTTTCACAT
>NC_081182.1:207748336-207867440 GCF_029867415.1 Vicia villosa
GACTATCAAATGCAAATTCTAGAATTGTTTACCCTATCCAAAAATGTAGACTATCATATGTAGTTTCTAGAATTTATATCCCCACTCCAAACACATGGTCTATCATATGCAATTTCTAGAATTTATTTCCCTTCTCCAAAAACGTGAACTAACATATGCAATTTCAGGGAATTTTTTCCCTACTCAGAACACGTGTATATCATATACAATTTATGGAATTTAGTTCCCTTCTCCAAAAATGTGGACTATCATATGCAATTTTCAAGAATTTGGTTCCATTCTCCAAAAAACGTGGTCTATCATATGAATATCTGAAACTACTTTTCCCTCTCCAAAAATGTGGACTATCATTTGCAATTTCTAGAATTTCTTTATCTTTTTCAAATAATGTGGTCAATTGTATGCAATTTCTTGAATTTTTTACCTTCTCCAAAAATGTGGACCATGATATATAATTTCTAGTATTTCTTTCCCTTCTCCAAAAATGCGTACTATCATATGCACATTTTAAGAATTCCTTTCCCTTCTCAAAATATATGAGGACTATCTTATGAGATTTTTGGAAATCCTATCACTTCTCGAAAAATGTGGACTATTATATGCAATTTATTGAATTTTGTTCCCTTCTCCAAAAACGTGGACTAGCATATGCAATTTTTGGAATTTCTTTCCATTCTCCTAAAAAACGTGGTCTATCATATGAATTTCTTTAATTACTTTCCCTTCTCCAAAAACATGGACTATCATATGCAATTTATGGAATTTTTTTACCTTCCCCAAAAACGTGGACTACAATATGCAATTTCTAGAATTTATTTCCTTTTCGCCAAAAACATGGACTATCATATGTAATTTTAGGAATCTCTTTCCCCTTTTCAAAAACGTGGACTATCATATGCAATTTCTAGAATTTCTTTCCCTTCTCCAAAAACGTTTACTATTATATGCAATTTCTCCAATTTATTCCCCTTCTCCAAAATCGTGGACTATCATAAACAATTTCAGGAATCTCTTTCCCTTCTCCATAAACGTGGTCTATCTTATACATTTTTTAGAATTTATTTCCCTTCTCCATAAACGTGGACTATCATATGCAATTTTCAAGAATTCCTTTCCCTTCTCAAAATACGAGGACAATCATATGAGATTTTTGGAATTACTATCACTTCTCGAAAAATGTGGACTATTATATTCAATTTATTGAATTTTATTCCTTTCTCCAAAAACATGGACTATCAAATACGATTTTTGCAGTTTATTTCACTTCTTCCAAAAACGTAGTCTATCATATAAATTTCGGAAATTACTTTCCCCTCTCCTAAAACATGGACTATCATATGCAATTTAGAGAATTTTTTCCCTTCTCCAAAAATGTGGACTATCATATGCAAATTCTAGAATTGTTTACCCTATCTAAAAATGTAGACTATCATATGTAGTTTCTAGAATTTATATCCCCACTCCAAACACATGGTCTCTCATATGCAATTTCTGGAATTTATTTCCCTTCTCCAAAAACGTGAACTAACATATGCAATTTCAGGGAATTTTTTCCCTTCTCAAAACACGTGTATATCATATACAATTTATGGAATTTAGTTCCCTTCTCCAAAAATGTGGACTATCATATGCAATTTTCAAGAATTTCGTTCCATTCTCCAAAAAACGTGGTCTATCATATGAATATTGAAACTACTTTTCCCTCTCCAAAAATGTGGACTATCATTTGCAATTTCTAGAATTTCTTTATCTTTTTCAAATAATGTGGTCAATTGTATGCAATTTCTTGAATTTTTTACCTTCTCCAAAAATGTGGACCATGATATATAATTTCTAGTATTTCTTTCCCTTCTCCAAAAATGCGTACTATCATATGCACATTTTAAGAATTCCTTTCCCTTCTCAAAATATATGAGGACTATCTTATGAGATTTTTGGAATTCCTATCACTTCTCGAAAAATGTGGACTATTATATGCAATTTATTGAATTTTGTTCCCTTCTCCAAAAACGTGGACTAGCATATGCAATTTTAGGAATTTCTTTCCATTCTCCTAAAAAACTTGGTCTATCATATGAATTTCTTTAATTACTTTCCCTTCTCCAAAAACATGGACTATCATATGCAATTAATGGAATTTCTTTCCCTTCCCCAAAAACGTGGACTATAATATGCAATTTCTGGAATTTATTTCCTTTTCGCCAAAAACGTGGACTATCATATGCAATTTTAGGAATCTCTTTCCCCTTTTCAAAAACGTGGACTATCATATGCAATTTCTAGAATTTCTTTCCCTTCACCAAAAAACGTTTACTATTATATGCAATTTCTCCAATTTACTCCCCTTCTCCAAAATCGTGGACTATCATAAACAATTTCAGGAATCTCTTTCCCTTCTCCATAAACGTGGTCTATCTTATACATTTTTTAGATTTATTTCCCTTCTCCATAAACGTGGACTATTATATGCAATTTTCAAGAATTCCTTTCCCTTCTCAAAATACGAGGACTATCATATGAGATTTTTGGAATTACTATCACTTCTCGAAAAATGTCGACTATTATATTCAATTTATTGAATTTTATTCCTTTCTCCAAAAACATGGACTATCAAATACGATTTTTGCAGTTTATTTCACTTCTGCCAAAAACGTGGTCTATCATATAAATTTCGGAAATTACTTTCCCCTCTCCTAAAACATGGACTATCATATGCAATTTAGAGAATTTTTTCCCTTCTCCGAAAATGTGGACTATCAAATGCAAATTCTAGAATTGTTTACCCTATCCAAAAATGTAGACTATCATATGTAGTTTCTAGAATTTATATCCCCACTCCAAACACATGGTCTATCATATGCAATTTCTAGAATTTATTTCCCTTCTCCAAAAACGTGAACTAACATATGCAATTTCAGGGAATTTTTTCCCTTCTCAGAACACGTGTATATCATATACAATTTATGGAATTTAGTTCCCTTCTCCAAAAATGTGGACTATCATATGCAATTTTCAAGAATTTGGTTCCATTCTCCAAAAAACGTGGTCTATCATATGAATATCTGAAACTACTTTTCCCTCTCCAAAAATGTGGACTATCATTTGCAATTTCTAGAATTTCTTTATCTTTTTCAAATAATGTGGTCAATTGTATGCAATTTCTTGAATTTTTTACCTTCTCCAAAAATGTGGAGCATGATATATAATTTCTAGTATTTCTTTCCCTTCTCCAAAAATGCATACTATCATATGCACATTTTAAGAATTCCTTTCCCTTCTCAAAATATATGAGGACTATCTTATGAGATTTTTGGAAATCCTATCACTTCTCGAAAAATGTGGACTATTATATGCAATTTATTGAATTTTGTTCCCTTCTCCAAAAACGTGGACTAGCATATGCAATTTTTGGAATTTCTTTCCATTCTCCTAAAAAACGTGGTCTATCATATGAATTTCTTTAATTACTTTCCCTTCTCCAAAAACATGGACTATCATATGCAATTTATGGAATTTTTTTACCTTCCCCAAAAACGTGGACTACAATATGCAATTTCTAGAATTTATTTCCTTTTCGCCAAAAACATGGACTATCATATGTAATTTTAGGAATCTCTTTCCCCTTTTCAAAAACGTGGACTATCATATGCAATTTCTAGAATTTCTTTCCCTTCTCCAAAAACGTTTACTATTATATGCAATTTCTCCAATTTATTCCCCTTCTCCAAAATCGTGGACTATCATAAACAATTTCAGGAATCTCTTTCCCTTCTCCATAAACGTGGTCTATCTTATACATTTTTTAGAATTTATTTCCCTTCTCCATAAACGTGGACTATCATATGCAATTTTCAAGAATTCCTTTCCCTTCTCAAAATACGAGGACAATCATATGAGATTTTTGGAATTACTATCACTTCTCGAAAAATGTGGACTATTATATTCAATTTATTGAATTTTATTCCTTTCTCCAAAAACATGGACTATCAAATACGATTTTTGCAGTTTATTTCACTTCTTCCAAAAACGTAGTCTATCATATAAATTTCGGAAATTACTTTCCCCTCTCCTAAAACATGGACTATCATATGCAATTTAGAGAATTTTTTCCCTTCTCCAAAAATGTGGACTATCATATGCAAATTCTAGAATTGTTTACCCTATCTAAAAATGTAGACTATCATATGTAGTTTCTAGAATTTATATCCCCACTCCAAACACATGGTCTCTCATATGCAATTTCTGGAATTTATTTCCCTTCTCCAAAAACGTGAACTAACATATGCAATTTCAGGGAATTTTTTCCCTTCTCAAAACACGTGTATATCATATACAATTTATGGAATTTAGTTCCCTTCTCCAAAAATGTGGACTATCATATGCAATTTTCAAGAATTTCGTTCCATTCTCCAAAAAACGTGGTCTATCATATGAATATTGAAACTACTTTTCCCTCTCCAAAAATGTGGACTATCATTTGCAATTTCTAGAATTTCTTTATCTTTTTCAAATAATGTGGTCAATTGTATGCAATTTCTTGAATTTTTTACCTTCTCCATAAATGTGGACCATGATATATAATTTCTAGTATTTCTTTCCCTTCTCCAAAAATGCGTACTATCATATGCACATTTTAAGAATTCCTTTCCCTTCTCAAAATATATGAGGACTATCTTATGAGATTTTTGGAATTCCTATCACTTCTCGAAAAATGTGGACTATTATATGCAATTTATTGAATTTTGTTCCCTTCTCCAAAAACGTGGACTAGCATATGCAATTTTAGGAATTTCTTTCCATTCTCCTAAAAAACGTGGTCTATCATATGAATTTCTTTAATTACTTTCCCTTCTCCAAAAACATGGACTATCATATGCAATTTATGGAATTTCTTTACCTTCCCCAAAAACGTGGACTACAATATGCAATTTCTAGAATTTATTTCCTTTTCGCCAAAAACGTGGACTATCATATGTAATTTTAGGAATCTCTTTCCCCTTTTCAAAAACGTGGACTATCATATGCAATTTCTAGAATTTCTTTACCTTCTCCAAAAACTTTTACTATTATATGCAATTTCTCCAATTTACTCCCCTTCTCCAAAATCGTGGACTATCATAAACAATTTCAGGAATCTCTTTCCCTTCTCCATAAACGTGGTCTATCTTATACATTTTTTAGATTTATTTCCCTTCTCCATAAACGTGGACTATTATATGCAATTTTCAAGAATTCCTTTCCCTTCTCAAAATACGAGGACTATCATATGAGATTTTTGGAATTACTATCACTTCTCGAAAAATGTCGACTATTATATTCAATTTATTGAATTTTATTCCTTTCTCCAAAAACATGGACTATCAAATACGATTTTTGCAGTTTATTTCACTTCTGCCAAAAACGTGGTCTATCATATAAATTTCGGAAATTACTTTCCCCTCTCCTAAAACATGGACTATCATATGCAATTTAGAGAATTTTTTCCCTTCTCCGAAAATGTGGACTATCAAATGCAAATTCTAGAATTGTTTACCCTATCCAAAAATGTAGACTATCATATGTAGTTTCTAGAATTTATATCCCCACTCCAAACACATGGTCTATCATATGCAATTTCTAGAATTTATTTCCCTTCTTCAAAAACGTGAACTAACATATGCAATTTCAGGGAATTTTTTCCCTTCTCAAAACACGTGTATATCATATACAATTTATGGAATTTAGTTCCCTTCTCCAAAAACGTGGACTATCATATGCAATTTTCAAGAATTTCGTTCCATTCTCCAAAAAACGTGGTCTATCATATGAATATCTGAAATTACTTTTCCCTCTCCAAAAATGTGGACTATCATTTGCAATATCTAGAATTTCTTTCTCTTTTTCAAATAATGTGGTCAATTGTATGCAATTTCTTGAATTTTTTACCTTGTCCAAAAATGTGGACCATGATATAAAATTTCTATTATTTCTTTCCCTTCTCCAAAAACGCGTACTATCATATGCACATTTTAAGAATTCCTTTCCCTTCTCGAAATATATGAGGACTATCGTATGAGATTTTTGTAAATCCTATCACTTCTCGAAAAATGTGGACTATTATATGCAATTTATTGAATTTTGTTCCCTTCTCCAAAAACGTGGACTAGCATATGCAATTTTAGGAATTTCTTTCCATTCTCCTAAAAAACTTGGTCTATCATATGAATTTCTTTAATTACTTTCCCTTCTCCAAAAACATGGACTATCATATGCAATTAATGGAATTTCTTTCCCTTCCCCAAAAACGTGGACTATAATATGCAATTTCTGGAATTTATTTCCTTTTCGCCAAAAACGTGGACTATCATATGCAATTTTAGGAATCTCTTTCCCCTTTTCAAAAACGTGGACTATCATATGCAATTTCTAGAATTTCTTTCCCTTCACCAAAAAACGTTTACTATTATATGCAATTTCTCCAATTTATTCCCCTTCTCCAAAATCGTGGACTATCATAAACAATTTCAGGAATCTCTTTCCCTTCTCCATAAACGTGGTCTATCTTATACATTTTTTGGAATTTATTTCCCTTCTCCATAAACGTGGACTATCATATGCAATTTTCAAGAATTCATTTCCCTTCTTAAAATACGAGGACTATCATATGAGATTTTTGGAATTTCTATCACTTCTCGAAAAATGTGGACTATTATATTCAATTTATTGAATTTTATTCCTTTCCCCAAAAACATGGACTATCATATACGATTTTTGCAGTTTATTTCACTTCTCCCAAAAACATGGTCTATCATATAAATTTCGGAAATTACTTTCCCCTCTCCAAAAACATGGACTATCATATGCAATTTAGAGAATTTTTTCCCTTCTCCAAAAATGTGGACTATCATATGCAAATTCTAGACTTGTTTACCCTATCCAAAAATGTAGACTATCATATGCAGTTTATAGAATTTATGTCCCCACTCCAAACACATGGTCTATCATATGCAATTTCTTGAATTTATTTCCCTTCTCCAAAAACGTGAACTAACATATGCAATTTCAGGGAATTTTTTCCCTTCTCAAAACACGTGTATATCATATACAATTTATGGAATTTAGTTCCCTTCTCCAAAAATGTGGACTGTCATATGCAATTTTCAAGAATTTCGTTCCATTCTCCAAAAAACGTGGTCTATCATATGAATATCTGAAACTACTTTTCCCTCTCCAAAAATGTGGACTATCATTTGCAATTTCTAGAATTTCTTTATCTTTTTCAAATAATGTGGTCAATTGTATGCAATTTCTTGAATTTTTTACCTTCTCCAAAAATGTGGACCATGATATATAATTTCTAGTATTTCTTTCCCTTCTCCAAAAATGCGTACTATCATATGCACATTTTAAGAATTCCTTTCCCTTCTCAAAATATATGAGGACTATCTTATGAGATTTTTGGAATTCCTATCACTTCTCGAAAAATGTGGACTATTATATGCAATTTATTGAATTTTGTTCCCTTCTCCAAAAACGTGGTCTAACATATGCAATTTTAGGAATTTCTTTCAATTCTCCTAAAAAACATGGTCTATCATATGAATTTCTTTAATTACTTTCCCTTCTCCAAAAACATGGACTATCATATGCAATTTATGGAATTTCTTTACCTTCCCCAAAAACGTGGACTACAATATGCAATTTCTAGAATTTATTTCCCCTTCTCAAAAAACGTGGACTATCATATGTAATTTTAGGAATCTCTTTCCCCTTTTCAAAAACGTGGACTATCATATGCAATTTCTAGAATTTCTTTCCCTTCTCCAAAAACGTTTACTATTATATGCAATTTCTCCAATTTATTCCCCTTCTCCAAAATCGTGGACTATCATAAACAATTTCAGGAATCTCTTTCCCTTCTCCATAAACGTGGTCTATCTTATACATTATTTAGAATTTATTTCCCTTCTCCATAAACGTGGACTATCATATGCAATTTTCAAGAATTCCTTTCCCTTCTCAAAATACGAGGACAATCATATGAGATTTTTGTAATTACTATCACTTCTCGAAAAATGTGGACTATTATATTCAATTTATTGAATTTTATTCTTTTCTCCAAAAACATGGACTATCAAATACGATTTTTGCAGTTTATTTCACTTCTGCCAAAAACGTGGTCTATCATATAAATTTCGGAAATTACTTTCCCCTCTCCTAAAACATGGACTATCATATGCAATTTAAAGAATTTTTTCCGTTCTCCAAAAATGTGGACTATCATATGCAAATTCTAGAATTGTTTACCCTATCCAAAAATGTAGACTATCATATGTAGTTTCTAGAATTTATATCCCCACTCCAAACACATGGTCTATCATATGCAATTTCTGGAATTTATTTCCCTTCTCCAAAAACGTGAACTAACATATGCAATTTCAGGGAATTTTTTCCCTTCTCAAAACACGTGTATATCATATACAATTTATGGAATTTAGTTCCATTCTCCAAATACGTGGACTATCATATGCAATTTTCAAGAATTTCGTTCCATTCTCCAAAAAGCGTGGTCTATCATATGAATATCTGAAACTACTTTTCCCTCTCCAAAAATGTGGACTATCATTTGCAATTTCTAGAATTTCTTTCTCTTTTTCAAATAATGTGGTCAATTGTATGCAATTTCTTGAATTTTTTACCTTGTCCAAAAATGTGGACCATGATATAAAATTTCTATTATTTCTTTCCCTTCTCCAAAAACGCGTACTATCATATGCACATTTTAAGAATTCCTTTCCCTTCTCAAAATATATGAGGACTATCGTATGAGATTTTTGGAAATCCTATCACTTCTCGAAAAATGTGGACTATTATATGCAATTTATTGAATTTTGTTCCCTTCTCCAAAAACGTGGACTAGCATATGCAATTTTAGGAATTTCTTTCCATTCTCCTAAAAAACGTGGTCTATCATATGAATTTCTTTAATTACTTTCCCTTCTCCAAAAACATGGACTATCATATGCAATTTATGGAATTTCTTTCCATTCCCCAAAAAGGTGGACTATAATATGCAATTTCTGGAATTTATTTCCTTTTCGCCAAAAACGTGGACTATCATATGCAATTTTTGGAATCTCTTTCCCCTTTTCAAAAACGTGGACTATCATATGCAATTTCAAGAATTTCTTTCCCTTCACCAAAAAACGTTTACTATTATATGCAATTTCTCCAATTTATTCCCCTTCTCCAAAATCGTGGACTATCATAAACATTTTCAGGAATCTCTTTCCCTTCTCCATAGACGTGGTCTATCTTTTACATTTTATGGAATTTGTTTCCCTTCTCCATAAACGTGGACTATCATATGCAATTTTCAAGAATTCATTTCTCTTCTTAAAATACGAGGACTATCATATGAGATTTTTGGAATTTCTATCACTTCTCGAAAAATGTGGACTATTATATTCAATTTATTGAATTTTATTCCTTTCCCCAAAAACATGGACTATCATATACGATTTTTGCAGTTTATTTCGCTTCTCCCAAAAACATGGTCTATCATATAAATTTTGGAAATTACTTTCCCCTCTCCAAAAACATGGACTATCATATGCAATTTAGAGAATTTTTTCCCTTCTCCAAAAATGTGGACTATCATATGCAAATTCTAGACTTGTTTACCCTATCCAAAAATGTAGACTATCATATGCAGTTTATAGAATTTATGTCCCCACTCCAAACACATGGTCTATCATATGCAATTTCTGGAATTTATATCCCTTCTCCAAAAACGTGAACTTACATATGCAATTTCAGGGAATTTTTTCCCTTCTCAAAACACGTGTATATCATATACAATTTATGGAATTTAGTTCCCTTCTCCAAAAACGTGGATCATCATATGCAATTTTCAAGAATTTCGTTCCATTCTCAAAAAAACGTGGTCTATCATATGAATATCTGAAACTACTTTTCCCTCTCCAAAAATGTGGACTATCATTTGCAATTTCTAGAATTTCTTTGTCTTTTTCAAATAATGTGGTCAATTGTATGCAATTTCTTGAATTTTTTACCTTCTCCAAAAATGTGGACCATGATATATAATTTCTAGTATTTCTTTCCCTTCTCCAAAAATGCGTACTATCATATGCACATTTTAAGAATTCCTTTCCCTTCTCAAAATATATGAGGACTATCTTATGAGATTTTTGGAATTCCTATCACTTCTCGAAAAATGTGGACTATTATATGCAATTTATTGAATTTTGTTCCCTTCTCCAAAAACGTGGACTAACATATGCAATTTTAGGAATTTCTTTCAATTCTCCTAAAAAACATGGTCTATCATATGAATTTCTTTAATTACTTTCCCTTCTCCAAAAACATGGACTATCATATGCAATTTATGGAATTTCTTTACCTTCCCCAAAAACGTGGACTACAATATGCAATTTCTAGAATTTATTTCCCCTTCTCAAAAAACGTGGACTATCATATGTAATTTTAGGAATCTCTTTCCCCTTTTCAAAAACGTGGACTATCATATGCAATTTCTAGAATTTCTTTCCCTTCTCCAAAAACGTTTACTATTATATGCAATTTCTCCAATTTATTCCCCTTCTCCAAAATCGTGGACTATCATAAACAATTTCAGGAATCTCTTTCCCTTCTCCATAAACGTGGTCTATCTTATACATTTTTTAGAATTTATTTCCCTTCTCCATAAACGTGGACTATCATATGCAATTTTCAAGAATTCCTTTCCCTTCTCAAAATACGAGGACAATCATATGAGATTTTTGGAATTACTATCACTTCTCGAAAAATGTGGACTATTATATTCAATTTATTGAATTTTATTCCTTTCTCCAAAAACATGGACTATCAAATACGATTTTTGCAGTTTATTTCACTTCTGCCAAAAACGTGGTCTATCATATAAATTTCGGAAATTTCTTTCCCCTCTCCTAAAACATGGACTATCATATGCAATTTAAAGAATTTTTTCCCTTCTCCAAAAATGTGGACTATCATATGCAAATTCTAGAATTGTTTACCCTATCCAAAAATGTAGACTATCATATGTAGTTTCTAGAATTTATATCCCCACTCCAAACACATGGTCTATCATATGCAATTTCTGGAATTTATTTCCCTTCTTCAAAAACGTGAACTAACATATGCAATTTCAGGGAATTTTTTCCCTTCTCAAAACACGTGTATATCATATACAATTTATGGAATTTAGTTCCATTCTCCAAATACGTGGACTATCATATGCAATTTTCAAGAATTTCGTTCCATTCTCCAAAAAGCGTGGTCTATCATATGAATATCTGAAACTACTTTTCCCTCTCCAAAAATGTGGACTATCATTTGCAATTTCTAGAATTTCTTTCTCTTTTTCAAATAATGTGGTCAATTGTATGCAATTTCTTGAATTTTTTACCTTG
The DNA here is from genome assembly GCF_029867415.1 of Vicia villosa. Lineage (NCBI taxonomy): Eukaryota > Viridiplantae > Streptophyta > Magnoliopsida > Fabales > Fabaceae > Vicia > Vicia villosa. Next base: position 207,759,772 of record NC_081182.1, read on the forward strand.
TCCAAAAATGTGGACCATGATATAAAATTTCTATTATTTCTTTCCCTTCTCCAAAAACGAGTACTATCATATGCACATTTTAAGAATTCCTTTCCCTTCTCAAAATATATGAGGACTATCGTATGAGATTTTTGGAAATCCTATCACTTCTCGAAAAATGTGGACTATTATATGCAATTTATTGAATTTTGTTCCCTTCTCCAAAAACGTGGACTAGCATATGCAATTTTAGGAATTTCTTTCCATTCTCCTAAAAAACGTGGTCTATCATATGAATTTCTTTAATTACTTTCCCTTCTCCAAAAACATGGACTATCATATGCAATTTATGGAATTTCTTTCCATTCCCCAAAAAGGTGGACTATAATATGCAATTTCTGGAATTTATTTCCTTTTCGCCAAAAACGTGGACTATCATATGCAATTTTAGGAATCTCTTTCCCCTTTTCAAAAACGTGGACTATCATATGCAATTTCAAGAATTTCTTTCCCTTCACCAAAAAAGGTTTACTATTATATGCAATTTCTCCAATTTATTCCCCTTCTCCAAAATCGTGGACTATCATAAACAATTTCAGGAATCTCTTTCCCTTCTCCATAAACGTGGTCTATCTTTTACATTTTATGGAATTTGTTTCCCTTCTCCATAAACGTGGACTATCATATGCAATTTTCAAGAATTCATTTCTCTTCTTAAAATACGAGGACTATCATATGAGATTTTTGGAATTTTTAACACTTCTCGAAAAATGTGGACTATTATATTCAATTTATTGAATTTTATTCCTTTCCCCAAAAACATGGACTATCATATACGATTTTTGCAGTTTATTTCGCTTCTCCCAAAAACATGGTCTATCATATAAATTTTGGAAATTACTTTCCCCTCTCCAAAAACATGGACTATCATATGCAATTTAGAGAATTTTTTCCCTTCTCCAAAAATGTGGACTATCATATGCAAATTCTAGACTTGTTTACCCTATCCAAAAATGTAGACTATCATATGCAGTTTATAGAATTTATGTCCCCACTCCAAACACATGGTCTATCATATGCAATTTCTGGAATTTATTTCCCTTCTCCAAAAACGTGAACTTACATATGCAATTTCAGGGAATTTTTTCCCTTCTCAAAACACGTGTATATCATTTACAATTTATGGAATTTAGTTCCCTTCTCCAAAAACGTGGATTATCATATGCAATTTTCAAGAATTTCGTTCCATTCTCAAAAAAACGTGGTCTATCATATGAATATCTGAAACTACTTTTCCCTCTCCAAAAATGTGGACTATCATTTGCAATTTCTAGAATTTCTTTCTCTTTTTTAAATAATGTGGTCAATTGTATGCAATTTCTTGAATTTTTTATCTTCTCCAAAAATTTGGACCATGATATATAATTTCTATTATTTCTTTCCGTTCTCCAAAAACGCGTACTATCATATGCACATTTTAAGAATTCCTTTCCCTTCTCAAAATATATGAGGACTATCTTATGAGATTTTTGGAATTCCCATCACTTCTCGAAAAATGTGACTATTATATGCAATTTATTGAATTTTGTTCCCTTCTCCAAAAACGTGGACTAACATATGCAATTTTAGGAATGTCTTTCCATTCTCCTAAAAAACGTGGTCTATCATATGAATTTCTTTAATTACTTTCCCTTCTCCAAAAACATGGACTATCATATGCAATTTATGGAATTTGTTTCCCTTCCCAAAAAACGTGGACTATTATATGCAATTTAAGGAATTTAGTTCCCTTCTCAAAAAACGTGGACTATCATATGCAATTTTAGGAATCTCTTTCCCTTCTTCAAAAATGTGGACTATCATATGCAATTTCTAGAATTTCTTTCCCTTCTCCAAAAACGAGTACTATTATATGGAATTTCTCGAATTTATTTCCCTTCTCCAAAAACGTGGACTATCATAAGCAATTTCAGGAATCTCTTTCCCTTCGCCAAAAACGTGGTCTATCTTATGTATTTTTTGGAATTTATTTCCATTCTCCATAAACGTGGACTATCATATGCAATTTTCAAGAATTCCTTTCCCTTCTCAAAATACGAGGACTATCATATGAGATTTTTTGAATTTCTATCACTTATCAAAAAATGTGGACTATTATATTCAATTTATTGAATTTTGTTCCCTTCTCCAAAAACGTGGACTATCATATACGATTTTTGGAGTTTATTTCACTTCTCCAGAAAACATGGTCTATCATATAAAATTTTGAAATTATTTTCCACTCTCCAAAAACAAGGACTATCATATGCAATTTCAGGAGATTCTTTCCCTTATCTAAACACGTGTACTATCATATGCAATTTATGAAGTTTTGTTCCCATCTATAAAAACGTGGACTATCATATGCAATTTTCAAAAATTTCGTTCCCTTCTCCAAAAAGCTTGGTCTATCATATGAATTTCTGAAATTACTTTCCCCTCTCCAAAAACATGGACTATCATTTGCAATTTCTAAAACTTCTTTCTCTTTTTCAAATAATGTGGACAATCATATGCAATTTCTTGAATTTTTTACCTTCTCCAAAAAAGTGGACAATGATATGAAATGTATAGAGTTTTTTTCCTTCTCAAAAAACGTGTACTATCATATGCAATTTTTAAGATTTCCTTTCCCTTCTCAAAATACATGGACTATCATATGAGATTTTTAGAATTTCTTTCACTTCTCGAAAAATGTGGACTATTATATGCAACTTATTGAATCTCGTTCCCTTCTCCAAATACGTGGACTATCGTATGCAATTTTAGGAATTTGTTTCCCTTCTCAAAAAAACATGGTCTATCATAAGAATTTATAGAATTACTTTCCCTTCTTCAAAAACGAAGACTATCATATGCAATTTATGGAATTTCTTTCCCTTCCCCAAAAACGTGGACTATAATATGCAATTTCTGGAATTTATTTCCTTTTCGCCAAAAACATGGACTATCATATGCAATTTTAGGAATCTCTTTCCCCTTTTCAAAAACGTGGACTATCATATGCAATTTCTAGAATTTCTTTCCCTTCTCCAAAAACGTTTACTATTATATGCAATTTCTCCAATTTATTCCCCTTCTCCAAAATCGTGGACTATCATAAACAATTTCAGGAATCTCTTTCCCTACTCCATAAACGTGGTTTATCTTATACATTTTTTGGAATTTATTTCCCTTCTCCATAAACGTGGACTATCATATGCAATTTTCCAGAATTCCTTTCGCTTCTCAAAATACGAGGACTATCATATGAAATTTTTGGAATTTCTATCACTTCTCGAAAAATGTGGACTATTATTTTCAATTTATTGAATTTTATTCTCTTCTCCAAAAACGTGGACTATCATGTACGATTTTTGCAGTTTATTTCACTTCTCCAAAAAACGTGGTCTATCATATAAATTTCGGAAATTACTTTCCCCTCTCCAAAAACATGGACTATCATATGCAATTTAGAGAATTTTATCCCTTTTCCAAAAATGTGGACTATCATATGCAAATTCTAGAAATTTTTACCCTCTCCAAAAATGTAGACTATCATATGCAATTTTTAGAATTTATGTCCCCACTCCAAACACATGGTCTATCATATGCAATTTCTGGAATTTATTTCCCTTCTCCAAAAACGTGAACTAACATATGCAATTTCAGGGAATTTTTTCCCTTCTCAAAACACGTGTATATCATATACAATTTATGGAATTTAGTTCCCTTCTCCAAAAACGTGGACTATCATATGCAATTTTCAAGTATTTCGTTCCATTCTCCAAAAAACATGGTCTATCATATGAGTATCTGAAACTACTTTTCCCCCTCCAAAAATGTGGACTATCATTTGCAATTTCTAGAATTTCTTTCTCTTTTTCAAATAATATGGTCAATTGTATGCAATTTCTTGAATTTTTTACCTTCTCCAAAAATGTGGACCATGATATAAAATTTCTATAATTTCTTTCCCTTCTCCAAAAACGCGTACTATCACATGCACATTTTAAGAATTCCTTTTCCTTCTCAAAATATGAGGACTATTATATGAGATTTTTGGAATTCCTATCACTTCTCGAAAAATGTGGACTATTATATGCAGTTTATTGAATTTTGTTCCCTTCTCCAAAAACGTGGACTAACATATGAAATTTTAGGAATTTCTTTCCATTCTCCTTAAAAACGTGGTCCATCATATGAATTTCTTTAATTACTTTCCCTTCTCCAAAAACATGGACTATCATATGCAATTTATGGAATTTCTTTCCCTTCCCTAAAAACGTGGACTATTATATGCAATTTCAGGAATTTAGTTCCCTTCTAAAAAAACGTGGACTATCATATGCAATTTTAGGAATCTCTTTCCCCTTTTCAAAAACGTGGACTATCATATGCAATTTCTAGAATTTCTTTCCCTTCTCCAAAAACGTGTACTATTATATGCAATTTCTCTAAATTATTCCCCTTCTCCAAAATCGTGGACTATCATAAACAATTTCAGGAATCTCTTTCCCTTCTCCATAGACATGGTCTATCTTATACATTTTTTGGAATTTATTTCCCTTCTCCATAAACGTGGACTATCATATGCAATTTTCAAGAATTCCTTTCGCTTCTCAAAATACGAGGACTATCATATGAGATTTTTGGAATTTCTATCACTTCTCGAAAACTGTGGACTATTATATTCAATTTATTGAATTTTATTCTCTTCTCCAAAAACATGGTCTATCATATACGATTTTTGCTGTTTATTTCATTTCTCCAAAAACATGGTCTATCATATAAATTTCGAAAATTACTTTCCCCTCTCCAAAGACATGGACTATCATATGCAATTTAGAGAATTTTATCCCTTCTCCAAAAATGTGGACTATCATATGCAAATTCTAGAAATTTTTACCCTCTCTAAAAATGTAGACTATCATATGCAATTTCTAGAATTTATGTCCCCACTCCAAACACATGGTCTATCATATGCAATTTCTGGAATTTATTTCCCTTCTCCAAAAACGTGAACTAACATGCAATTTCAGGGAATTTTTTCCCTTCTCAAAACACGTGTATATCATATACAATTTATGGAATTTAGTTCCCTTCTCCAAAAACGTGGACTATCATATGCAATTTTCAAGTATTTCGTTCCATTCTCCAAAAAACGTGGTCTATCATATGAGTATCTGAAACTACTTTTCCCCCTCCAAAAATGTGGACTATCATTTGCAATTTCTAGAATTTCTTTCTCTTTTTCAAATAATATGGTCAATTGTATGCAATTTCTTGAATTTTTTACCTTCTCCAAAAATGTGGACCATGATATAAAATTTCTATAATTTCTTTCCCTTCTCCAAAAATGCGTACTATCACATGCATATTTTAAGAATTCCTTTTCCTTCTCAAAATATGAGGACTATTATATGAGATTTTTGGAATTCCTATCACTTCTCGAAAAATGTGGACTATTATATGCAGTTTATTGAATTTTGTTCCCTTCTCCAAAAACGTGGACTAACTTATGAAATTTTAGGAATTTCTTTCCATTCTCCTTAAAAACGTGGTCTATCATATGAATTTCTTTAATTACTTTCCCTTCTCCAAAAACATGGACTATCATATGCAATTTATGGAATTTCTTTCCCTTCCCTAAAAACGTGGACTATTATATGCAATTTCAGGAATTTAGTTCCCTTCTAAAAAAACGTGGACTATCATATGCAATTTTAGGAATCTCTTTCCCCTTTTCAAAAACGTGGACTATCATATGCAATTTCTAGAATTTCTTTCCCTTCTCCAAAAACGTGTACTATTATATGCAATTTCTCTAAATTATTCCCCTTCTCCAAAATCGTGGACTATCATAAACAATTTCAGGAATCTCTTTCCCTTCTCCATAAACATGGTCTATCTTATACATTTTTTGGAATTTATTTCCCTTCTCCATAAACGTGGACTATCATATGCAATTTTCAAGAATTCCTTTCGCTTCTCAAAATACGAGGACTATCATATGAGATTTTTGGAATTTCTATCACTTCTCGAAAACTGTGGACTATTATATTCAATTTATTGAATTTTATTCTCTTCTCCAAAAACGTGGTCTATCATATACGATTTTTGCTGTTTATTTCATTTCTCCAAAAAACATGGTCTATCATATAAATTTCGAAAATTACTTTCCCCTCTCCAAAAACATGGACTATCAAATGCAATTTAGAGAATTTTATCCCTTCTCCAAAAATTGTGGACTATCATATGCAAATTCTAGAAATTTTTACCCTCTCCAAAAATGTAGACTATCATATGCAATTTCTAGAATTTATGTCCCCACTCCAAACACATGGTCTATCATATGCAATTTCTGGAATTTATTTCCCTTCTCCAAAACGTGAACTAACATATGCAATTTCAGGGAATTTTTTCCCTTCTCAAAACACGTGTATATCATATACAATTTATGGAATTTAGTTCCCTTCTCCAAAAACGTGGACTATCATATGCAATTTTCAAGTATTTCGTTCCATTCTCCAAAAAACGTGGTCTATCATATGAGTATCTGAAACTACTTTTCCCCCTCCAAAAATGTGGACTATCATTTGCAATTTCTAGAATTTCTTTCTCTTTTTCAAATAATATGGTCAATTGTATGCAATTTCTTGAATTTTTTACCTTCTCCAAAAATGTGGACCATGATATAAAATTTCTATAATTTCTTTCCCTTCTCCAAAAACGCGTACTATCACATGCACATTTTAAGAATTCCTTTTCCTTCTCAAAATATGAGGACTATTATATGAGATTTTTGGAATTCCTATCACTTCTCGAAAAATGTGGACTATTATATGCAGTTTATTGAATTTTGTTCCCTTCTCCAAAAACGTGGACTCACATATGAAATTTTAGGAATTTCTTTCCATTCTCCTTAAAAACGTGGTCTATCATATGAATTTCTTTAATTACTTTCCCTTCTCCAAAAACATGGACTATCATATGCAATTTATGGAATTTCTTTCCCTTCCCTAAAAACGTGGACTATTATATGCAATTTCAGGAATTTAGTTCCCTTCTAAAAAAACGTGGACTATCATATGCAATTTTAGGAATCTCTTTCCCCTTTTCAAAAACGTGGACTATCATCTGCAATTTCTAGAATTTCTTTCCCTTCTCCAAAAACGTGTACTATTATATGCAATTTCTCTAAATTATTCCCCTTCTCCAAAATCATGGACTATCATAAACAATTTCAGGAATCTCTTTCCCTTCTCCATAAACATGGTCTATCTTATACATTTTTTGGAATTTATTTCCCTTCTCCATAAACGTGGACTATCATATGCAATTTTCAAGAATTCCTTTCGCTTCTAAAAATACGAGGACTATCATATGAGATTTTTGGAATTTCTATCACTTCTCGAAAACTGTGGACTATTATATTCAATTTATTGAATTTTATTCTCTTCTCCAAAAACGTGGTCTATCATATACGATTTTTGCTGTTTATTTCATTTCTCCAAAAAACATGGTCTATCATATAAAGTTCGAAAATTACTTTCCCCTCTCCAAAAACATGGACTATCATATGCAATTTAGAGAATTTTTTCCCTTCTCCGAAAATGTGGACTATCATATGCAACTTCTATAATTGTTTACCCTCTCCAAAAATGTAGACTATCATATGCAATTTCTAGAATTTATGTCCCCACTCCAAATGCATGGTCTATCATATGGAATTTCTGGAATTTATTTCCCTTCTCCAAAAACGTGAACTAACATATGCAAATTCAGGGAATTTTTTCCCTTCTCAAAACACGTGTATATCATATACAATTTATGGAATTTAGTTCCCTTCTCCAAAAACGTGGACTATCATATGCAATTTTCAAGAATTTCGTTCCATTCTCCAAAAAACGTGGTCTATCATATGAGTATCTGAAACTACTTTTCCCTCTCCAAAAATGTGGACTATCATTTGCAATTTCTAGAATTTCTTTCTCTTTTTCAAATAATGTGGTCAATTGTATGCAATTTCTTGAATTATTTACCTTTACCAAAAATGTGGACCATGATATAAAATTTCTATTATTTCTTTCCCTTCTCCAAAAACGCGTACTATCATATGCACATTTTAAGAATAACTTTCCCTTCTCAAAATATATGAGGACTATCATATGAGATTTTTGGAATTCCTATCACTTCTCGAAAAATATGGACTATTATATGCAATTTATTGAATTTTGTTCCCTTCTCCAAAAACGTGGACTAACATATGCAATTTTAAGAATTTCTTTCCATTCTCCTAAAAAACATGGTCTATCATATGAATTTCTTTAATTACTTTCCCTTCTCCAAAAACATGGACTATCATATGCAATTTATGGAATTTCTTTCCCTTCCCCAAAAACGTGGACTATAATATGCAATTTCTGGAATTTATTTCCTTTTCGCCAAAAACGTGGACTATCATATGCAATTTTAGGAATCTCTTTCCCCTTTTCAAAAACGTGGACTATCATATGCAATTTCTAGAATTTCTTTCCCTTCACCAAAAAACGTTTACTATTATATGCAATTTCTCGAATTTATTTCCCTTCTCCAAAATCGTGGACTATCATAAACAATTTCAGGAATCTCTTTCCCTTCTCCATAAACGTGGTCTATCTTACGTATTTTTTGGAATTTATTTCCATTCTCCATAAACGTGGACTATCATAAGCAATTTTCAAGAATTCCTTTCCCTTCTCAAAATACGAGGACTATCATATGAGATTTTTTGAATTTCTATCACTTATAAAAAAATGTGGACTATTATATTCAATTTATTGAATTTTGTTCCATTCTCCAAAAACGTGGACTATCATATACGACTTCTATAATTGTTTACCCTCTCCAAAAATGTAGACTATCATATGCAATTTCTAGAATTTATGTCCCCACTCCAAACGCATGGTCTATCATATGGAATTTCTGGAATTTATTTCCCTTCTCCAAAAACGTGAACTAACATATGTAAATTCAGGGAATTTTTTCCCTTCTCAAAACACGTGTATATCATATACAATTTATGGAGTTTAGTTCCCTTCTCCAAAAACGTGGACTGTCATATGCAATTTTCAAGAATTTCGTTTCATTCTCCATAAAACGTGGTCTATCATATGAATATCTGAAACTACTTTTCCCTCTCCAAAAATGTGGACTATCATTTGCAATTTCTAGAATTTCTTTCTCTTTTTCAAATAATGTGGTCAATTGTATGCAATTTCTTGAATTTTTTACCTTCTCCAAAAATGTGGACCATGATATAAAATTTCTAGTATTTCTTTCCCTTCTCCAAAAACGCGTACTATCATATGCGCATTATAAGAAATCCTTTCCCTTCTCAAAATATGAGGACTATCATATGAGATTTTTGGAATTCCTATCACTTCTCGAAAATTGTGGACTATTATATGCAATTTATTGAATTTTCTTCCCTTCTCCAAAAATGTGGACTAACATATGCAATTTTAGGAATTTCTTTCCATTCTCCTAAAAAATGTGGTTTATCATATGAATTTCTTTAATTACTTTCACTTCTCCAAAAACATAGACTATCATATGCAATTTATGGAATTTCTTTCCCTTCCCTAAAAACGTGGACTATTATATGCAATTTCAGGAATTTAGTTCCCTTCTCAAAAAACATGGACTATTATATGCAATTTTAGGAATCTCTTTCCCTTCTTCAAAAATGTGGACTATCATATGCAATTTCTAGAATTTCTTTCCCTTCTCCAAAAACGTGTACTATTATATGCAATTTCTCGAATTTATCTCCCTTCTCCAAAATTGTGGACTATCATAAGCAATTTCAGGAATCTCTTTCCCTTCTCAAAATATGAGGACTATCGTATTAGATTTTTAGAATTTCTTTCACTTCTCGAAAAATGTGGATTATTATATGCATTTTATTGAATCTCGTTCCCTTCTCCAAAAACGTGGACTATCATATGCAATTTGAGGAGTTTGTTTCCCTTCTCTAAAAAACGTGGTCTATCATATGAATTTATATAATTACTTTCTGTAACACCCTGGATTTCCGCTTACCCTACAGAGCTTCCGGCCTACCAAGCATGTCACCAGCTTAATCAATAATCCCCCTAGGTCCGCTTATCGGCTGCCCAGGAAATATTGTTTTTGCCTCCCGCAGGAATCGAACCATGTACCTAGGGGTTAAGTACATATTCATAGCAATTCCTGCTACCACTTGAATTCATGTCCCCACTCCAAACACATGGACTATCATATGCAATTTATGGGATTTATTTCCCTTCTCCAAAAACGTGAACTAACATATGCATTTTTAGGGAATTTTTTTCCTTCTCAAAACACGTGTATATCATATACAATTTATGGAATTTTGTTCCCTTCTCCAAAAACGTGGACTATCATATGCAATTTTCAAGAATTTCGTTCCATTCTCCAAAAAGCATGGTCTATCATATGAATTTCTGAAACTACTTTTCCCTCTCCAAAAACGTGGACTATCATTTGTAATTTCTAGAATTTCTTTCTCTTTTTCAAATAATGTGGACAATCGTATGCAATTTCTTGAAAATGTGGACCATGATATGAAATTTCTAGAATTTATTTCACTTCTCCAAAAACGCGTACTATCATATGCACATTTTAAGAATTCCTTTCCCTTCTCAAAATATGAGGACTATCATATGGGATTTTTGGAATTGCTATCACTTCTAAAAAAATATGGACTATTATAGTAACACCTCATACATATATGTCTAGAATAATATGTAGTGATGCTATAAATGGTACAAGAAACATGCATAAGCGTTAAAGACAAGAAATTAAAATCGTATACAATTCAAAAGTCCAACTGAAAACGTATATGATCGGCTTGTCTTCAACAATGCACTGCGGAAAGATAACGTCTGACGAGGTCTTCCTGCCATTTGCTTGTCCACAGTCTTCAAAGCAATCCTTCAAGCAATCCGTCTACTTCTAACCTGTTCCTGAAAATAATTAAGAGGATTGGGGTGAGATTACTAAATCTCAGTGAGTTCCCCTATCTTACGGATTCGCTCAGTTCTACAAGGTGCATGCAATCAAACGGATTCACCGAGAATCCGGGTTTTCCTCACGGCTAGGTTCAAATACAAACAAGGATACACCACCATTGGAAGTCCCATAACTATCCAATGAGGTAAAAACAACAACAGGCTCAATGCCATCACAAACAAGTATGCAGACCCGTACCCGTGTACGAGGAATCCAGGAGTAGAATCTGCCTGTCTACCTAGGCTGCCAAACCACACCCTCGGTGAGTTACACCCGTACATCGCATCAAGAGACTTGCACAAGCACATCGCAAGACTAATTGGATATTCTTCCTAAATGAAATCAATCCAAGATGAGTTACAGCCGTGACATTGCCTAAGTGGCGTCCGACCCCATCACTGTCCATAGGCAGATGAGTTAACGTCGAGTGCAAATACGCCATCTTGACAATACGAGCCCACCGGGCGAAAGCCTAGTGACTATCTATGTGACATCACTAGAGGTGAGTCCGAAGTGATGTAGCCTACGTGGCATCACGACCCCACCATACCAAGCACGCCGATATGTTACATCAAGGTGGGAAACGCCATTCAAGACCCTCGCCAGCATATCGCAATGGTAGCTCAGGTGCACAAATACATACCGAGCACGCCGATGTGTTACATCAAGGTGGGAAACGCCATTCAAGACCCTCACCAGCACATCGCAATGGTAAATGATGGAACTAAGTCCATAAACAGGCCTTACCACCTAGTAGCTTAAGCTTTACTCCGATTCAGGCATACACACATCATCAATATCACACAGCACGGTATCAGCCATCACACAGGCAATCACATCCGAATGTTCAACCGGAACAAACGGAAAACAATGCATAACCATACATAACATTACATGTGATTTATAACTCATCCAACATGCATATCAATGTCATATCCATAGTGTAATCATCATAGAAACACATATTTACTCGAACAATTCCATGATAATTCTCAATCCAAAACAAGAGGCTTTCGGTTCCCAATTCGGAACGAAACTGCACTCAATAGGGAAAATTATCAATTCTGTATCAGACTAGTTCGCTACAGCGAACTTCTGTTCTTTACAGCGAACTCAAACAGAAGCTAAACTTCTTCAAATCCAGGTCAGTTCGCTACAGCGAACTCCCAGCGAAGCCCCGATTTGCTACACCATTCGCTACAGCGAATGAAAGTTCGCTGCAGCGAACTCTGCAAAATCAGCAAAATGCAGAAACGCATTTGGAGTCCCCAAGCCCCAAATTTCTACATGCAGCCATTGATGATCGAATAATAAGCTATAGTAAACACGCCTACATTCATTTAGGATAACATTATACAACCTAATAGTTAGGGTAACATCCTAGTCTAAGTTCAACCCAAGGATAACATCTCATTGACATAAACTCAAGGCTAAAATTATGCTTATTCTAAAACCAAGCAACTCCTAATCATGTGCCATAATTTATATCTGCATCAAAAGCATGTTATCTAAGCAATATCACATAGAGCACTGAAAGACCTTTCCAACGCTTCTGACGGCGCTCCGTTTCGAGTTGTAGAACTCAAGTTATGGCTGTTTTAGTGAAACACAAATGTGCAGTCTGCAGACATTTGCTGCAGCGAACACAGAGTTCGCTGTAGCGAACCTGACAGTGCAGAACACGGATTTTAGGGTTCTAACCTCCATTTTTGCATCTTAATCAATCCTAATTCAAACTCAAACAAGTAATAATGATCCAATACATTTATTACCATACTGAGAACACATTTTTATCAATTGATCAAGCATGCAAAGCATTAAACTCAACCCAAAACCCAACATGCATACATTCCCAAACTACCTACCCAAGTTCTATCTAATGGAACTCACCTCATGCCATGGAGATTCTGGTTTGCATGGTAGAATAATGGAGATGATGATGATACTGATTCTGAGTTTGGAAGGATGAAGAAGATGATTTTATCACTTGATCATGGTTTTTCCTCCATAGTTGTTAAAGCTTCCCACACGTGCAAGAGCTTGATGAAGATGATGAGCTTCTCTCCTCTTCTCCAAGTTTCACATTTCCCCTTCCTTTCTCTCTTCCAAATTCTGATTTTGCATCACATAAGAATGAGGTTTGTATCCAAACAAGCCCTTAAGTGGTCCATGCCATGATCAATGACCATATTGCCCCTCAACTATATGAAAATTACCGGTTTGCCATGTAGTTCCAATCTAACCATTTCCCCTTAATTCTATAAACTTCTCTTAGTCCTTCATAGTGTATAAATATACATGCTTAGGAAATATGGGATATTACATTCTCCCCCCCTTAAATAGAATTCGTCCTCGAATTCTTTACTATCATCAAGAAAACAAGCTCCATGCGTCTTCCTCCAATGAGGGGATGAAATGCCTTTACATTCCTCCTTAAGATAACTTTATGAATCTTCTTGAGCTTCGTTCCATCCAAGAACACAAATCCGCTAAAAAAAACTTGTGTCAAAACATTCCTGACTCTAAGTCTCAGTCCTCACACAACACATCCTTTCCGGGGTCCTCAACCTTTAATCAACATAAGTCACATACTCTCCACTCTCTTGGTCTTGATTTCTGATTCCCAGATGTTCAATTCGACTTGCTCCAAGTCTACTGCCTTCGTACGACAAAACTCTTACTTTTATCCTTGATTCAGCCTTAGACGATATAATTGCACTACAAGCCACAAGGGTGTACAATCCTACAACTATAACATTGATATCTGGCAACTTCCCACAAAGCTTCACTAACAAAGGGTGAACTCTAACAGCGGTCCTACAACCATAGCCCATGTTTTCAAGCACGCTCATAAGTACACAAGACATATGCACGACGAGTCTTCGTCAAGTAACATCCTTTACTCGACTTCATCATTCAAATGGTCACGATACTCACTAGCTCAACCGTCGACCAGGGGAATATCTGATCACACATCAATCATGAAGCCTCCTCTAAGCTGGTACATTAACAATACCTCTCAATATTATGGTGGATCACTGAGAGATAGAAACAAACGAAACATTGCTCCAACGAGTTTTCTTAGGAAGATATCTCTATTCCAACACAAAATCCTACAAGTAGTCTGTCCATACCCACTACATACTTATCTGATTCTGCCTATCCGTTGCGCTACTTTGATCTCTATCGGTCACACACTCCTTGGAATCCTTGGAATTACACTTCTTCCATAGTCCACTTAGTCCCATTACTACACCATACTTAGTCCTTTATTAGCAACAATTCCTTCTCAACATTCGTCCAAATACAACACGTGCCAGAACCTTAAACACACTCATCATCCACTACTCCTCGAGGTTGAATAATTCCCAAAATTAAGTCACTAACTTTTCCATTATTATGGATTACTTCCACTTGGACACAACTTGGTACACATGCTTTGGTTCAAGAACTCCCAAAGCCAAAAACTCTCTCTGATTACAAGTTTGCCTTATCTTACCGACTTCCACGTCTTACAGCTGCCACGATAACTCTCCCCAACCATACAACTCCACACCGTTGGTGTGACAATACTTCTAATAACTCACGCGACTTGAATTATGTAATAACCTCTTCTCAGTCTCACTTCAATCCTGTAGTCGTCTAATGCCTCTTCGTCTCTGAAGCTGACACAAAGCTTACTTCTTGAATTGCATTATCCCAATACAACATGTCTAACTGCAAAGGTTTAGTCACAAAACAAGAGATCATACACCGTGCCTCAGACATCTCCCTCTGAAAATCCACGACACTCCCAAAACCAATGTGCCTCTACTTTTCAAGTCCGACATTGTCTACGCTACTGAGGATCTACCAATACTCCTCTAGGTGTATCCCACATCGAGCTAATCCAAGATACACTTCATCCACTCCAACAGCGTTCACCAAGGCTAGAGATTAGTCACACATTGTGCTGTCCAGGATATATTGTTCACACACATCTCTTGCCTCGGACACTCACACACAAAGGTTCGCCAATCTAACAGATTAAGAAACATCCACGATGTAGAAGCCTAAAATTCTCATGCGACCACGATCACCCAAGGTATTCTCATAAGTGTAACATTAGAATCTAATCCATCTCATCGTCACCCGCTCGCATGATTCTCAATCATCGAGCGCGACATATGGATCCTTATCCAACCTACCTCATGAGAATTTCGGGTTCGTGTCTCACGAGTACCAAATTAAGATCTTACCTCGAGTTCCAGATTAACATTGCCCCATATCTGTCGAAAAATATAACTCACGCATCTCGTGCACGACAGTGATACTGTGGCGTCATACCTGTCTGGCAGTACTAACGTGGCGGTCTAGCTCCGAGGCCATGCATTCAAGTAACTTACCCAGTAGCGTATAACGATCTCCACTCGTATCCTATCGCCACGATCGAAAATAACTTGACAGGCCTCCCACTAGGGTCATTGCTCCTCAAGTCCTTCCAGTCACACTCCTTAGGATGCTTAAACCTAAGAGTGTTGCACGTCCACTGTTAATTTCCTCTAAACGCAACAAGCTAGATCTGACTTGGTAAGAATTCGGTTCAGTTCATATACCAGGTGTGTACTCAGTTACACAGGACACACACGAGAGAATCCCCAAGGATAACATCCACCATATCAAAATATCATGGCTACAACGACAATCACAAAATGAGATCAGCCCACCGACGTTGCAGATAACTACTATTCAATCCACCTAAGTACCCAACACCTAGCGTAGTTCTACGGCTTCACGCTGGTTAGATGAATCACAACTAGTAGGAAACATGGATCACTGCACTCTGCATTGTCATTCATTCAGATGCCTCCTAGCGTAGTTCTAGGATTCACGCATTTCAGAATGAGCATGAAGATGCAGTAGCTCCTTCCACCAGAACAGACATCTAGGAAATTTGCCCAATTGGTGGTCACCACTTCAACTTGTTCGATCAACTACCTACTACTTGGGGTACACCAGAACGAGTTGCAGTGTAGCTCCTTATCTATACAAATACTTCCCAAGCCAGATTGACTAAAGATCCAATATCTCTGTCCAAACTCCCATAAGTCTTCCATTCAACCGTTTCTCCATCCATGTATGCTACTGACACCATGATCAAGCAACAATTTCCTTAACTACCATGGGACCTCTCGCAGAATTACCTCACTCCATTCCTACCCAGGTGTTTCATGAATTTCCTCCACTACTACAAGGATCTAGAGAAGGTTCACCCCGTCCAATCAGAATCTTGGAACTTCCAATTGTTTCAAACCTTAACACGACAGTTGGGTTGTGTAGCGGGGAAAATCTGATATCAAAGCCATAGGATGACTCGAATCAATATTTCAGTGAAAGTCGCCACCGCGCTTTATTGTTTCCAAAGGAAAAGGGAAAAGAACGAAAAAACCCAAAGTTTGTTTTTTTAAAAACAAAAAGAAGAGATCTTAGGTACGGGTGTTGTTTATACAAGGGGAAGGTTTTAAGCACCCCTCATATCTGTGGTACTCCACAGGAACCTTTTTGAAAATCTGTGTCGTGTGTGCTAAAAAAGGGTTTGTTTTATTTTTAAAATAAGTTCGGCAAAGCGTTAAGCTTTGGGCCTACATACCTCCTTGGTGCAATGGAGAAGTCAGAGCTAATGTAGTTCCGCTTTTGGGAAAACGTTTTTTTAAAACGAATAAACACTTTATCGTCGTCGGAGAGAAATACTCAGCCATTGATCTTGAGCATGAGAACAAACAAGTTCTTTGCATCGCAAATGAAAGAAGGGCTCCAACTCGGATAAAATCGACGAGTATGCCACTAGCTCTCTCACGCGGAAAAGATCTCATTATATCAATCAATTTCAAAATCGTGGGGTATAACCACTCGTTTCGACAATTAACGGTGTCTAAACTTTTGAAGAAAAGCCACTAAGGGCGAAAGATATTTTTTGAGAAAAGGTTTTGAAAAGGTTGCAAACATAAGAATATTTTGAAAAAGGGAGAAGATTTTGAAAATTTAAGAAGTGGGAGGAGATGAAGAGGCTATCCTATTGCGTAAAATAAAAGCTAAGGAAAAGAACGGTCTAACCGAAATAAGAAGCCAACACTTGACATTAAGAGTCAAGGTAGATTTCCCATCCTTTGGAATTATCAATACCAACACATTAACACTTGGGGGATCCAGATGAACTTATTGTCTTAGCACCACTTTTCATTAAGCACATTAAGATTCTGACGAAAATCGGGCAGAGTAACGGCTGTTTTCGGGTAAAATCCTTATCTCAATGCCTTGGAATTAACCATCAAGGGCTTTCAAGGAAATACCTGCACATACAAACAGACAACAATCCAATGCCAGACAGACAGAATAACAGCAGAGTAATAACAGAATAAGAGTCCAGAGGCACTAGGTCCATAAGTCCGAATCTCCAAAATGCTAGGGATAGTAACCAATAGTCCAAAAGAGAGCCTTATGTGTTTTTTAGATTTTTGTTGTTTATTAGTGTTTTAGCATAAAAGTAAAGTATGGTCCAAGTGGACAAAAGGAAAATAGCGGAAGCATAAACATATGTCCAAGTGGACAAAGAGAAAATAACGGAATTATAAACGTCCAAATGGACAAAGAGAAAATGGCGGAATGTAAATATGATGAAATGATAAAATAAAGCGATAAAGCGAGAAATATAGAGAGCGGTATAATAAATTGCGGAAATTAAAGTTAGTTGTTAGATGTTAAAGATAACCATCTTGAAACTTGTCAAGTATGTTATCAAAGTTAGTAATGAAGATCGATGGTGAGTGAATGATGTACTCGGATTTAAGGTCAATGGAAACTTATCAAAAGCTTGATAAAATCATAGCGACTACACGATAAATTTCCATAAGTCATAAATCAACCGCATACAATTCTCTTCCATATTTGATCTTTTATCGAGTCGGGACAAATGTAGGAGAACTCTCCATGTATCAAGATCATCAATCAAAAGAAATAAGAAGGAGAAGAAGAAATGATCTAGCCTTTATCAAGAATCCATAGAATTCTCAAGATATCAAGACTTTCATCGATCAAGAGAAAATAAGATAAAAAAAAAATAAGAATGAAAACAAATTGATCTAGTCTTTATCAAGAATCCATAGAATTCTCAAGATATTAAGACTTTCATCGATCAAAAGAAAGTAAGATGAAAAGATAAGAATGAAAACAAATTGATCTAGTCTTCATCAAGAATCCATAGAATCCTCAAGATGTCAAGACTTTCATCGATCAAAAGAAAAATAAGATGAAAATAAGAATGAAAACACAAAAGATAATCAACTCACACTATCATTAATATCATTCATCCATTTTAGTGGATTAGGTCATTTCAAACCTATCAACACCCTAGATCCAATGATATTAATGAAGTGTAGGAAGAAGGAAGCCAAAACAAGCACAAAAAAGGCAAAAAACCACATTCTGCCTGCTGGAAATCGATTTCATGCAGGGGGAAATCGATTTCCATAGTGCAGTTTTCAAAAAAAACAAGTTACGTTCAGCAGGAAATCGATTTCAGCCTTAAGGAAATCGATTTCCTCAGTGTAAATTTCAGCAAAAACAACATTTAAAGGCATGAAACTTGACTTGAACAAATATACAAACACCTTATGATCACACATCAATTAGAGCACGAATTTTCCATCAAATCACCAACAAATAGCACCAATATAGCATCAAAGATGCATTGAACACAAACAAAAAAGAATCACATTGTGATATACAAAAAGGATGAAGAAAATTACCAAATCTTGAACAAAACTTAGATCTACTTCAAGAATCACCAACATAAATCTTGATCTCTCAACAATTGAAGAAAAAAGAGTGAAATAGATGGTGGTTTAGCTCAAAGTTTGTGAGGTTCAAGATGTGACTCACAAACTTTATGAAAGAACAAAGAGCTTTGGTGAATTTGGTAGGGATGAGGAGAGAAATTGCAAGGGGTTTTTTGGCTCTCAAAGTTTGAGAAATGAGAGAGTAGTGGCCTCTATTTATAGAATTGGAGCAAGAGTAGTGGTAGTTTGGTCTTTTTGCATTTGGTAATTAACTTGTGTTTAATTGGGGATTAAAGTGGTATTTAAATGGTAAAATGAGGTTTAAGTGGGTTTAATGAAGGGATTAATTTTGATGAGGTGGAAAATTGGTAAAATGATCAAATAAAAAGGTGCCAAAATGATGTCAAGCTTCCCTCCTTATATTTTTTGAATTTCGCCTCAAGGAAATCGATTTCCCCATGAGTGAAATCGATTTCACTCTGTTCTAGAAGAGAAATTGGCGCAAAATACACTAGGGAAATTGATTTACCCAGGAGGGAAATCGATTTCATGCTGTCCAGAATGTGATTTTGTTGATGATTGCTGCAGGGAAATCGATTTACCCAGTAGGGAAATCGATTTCATCAGTCAAAAATGTGAAAAATGCCTTGTTTATTGCATGTCTTGGCTTGGTACCTACAAAACAAAAGCCTACAAAGAAACAAAGCAATGTTTTTGGTATTTGGGTTAGTATAAAATAAATTAAAGAAAATTAGGTGCTTGATAGTTCCCCTCAAAGACGAAGCAAACATAACACCGAAAAATGAAATCTCAAGATTGTGATCTTGATTAATGATTGAGATGCAAATGATGTATGATCTTAGGGTCAAAAATTGGGGTATGACAGATGCCCCTATTTAAGTTTCTTCTTTCCGGAGATGTGAGGGTTAAAATCCTCAGCTCGACGTAATTGAAGAGACTTAAATATAAAGCACACAATTTTTGAACCTAAGGTATAATGCGATGCTAATGGATGCATCAAGTATGATTATGAAATAGAGGGGAATATGATGCCACTGGGGGGAACAAAAGGAATGAGCGATAGACTCGAATGAAAGGAGCGGCTGGGGAAACAAGATACTACTGGTTATCCGTCAGGGTGACAAGAAATATCCAGCAATACTTGGAAAGGGAGGGATAAAACCCAAGTTAGAAGTGTAGTAAGAACGTCTAAAAGTGGCATTAGACGACGAAAATCAACAGAGATATTCAAAAGTGGCATTGAATGAACTCTGGAACACAAACATATTGGGTAGAAACGTCTAAGAGTGGCATTAGACGACACCAACCATCAGAGACATTCAAGAGTGGCATTGAATGAATCTGAAAAAAGGGTCCAAACTCTGAGGAAACATCGGAGACATCCAATAGTTGTTTTGGATGGAAGGAGACCAACAAGATTCAACAGTGGCTTTGAATGCAAAAGGAGACCTACAAACCCGAAGATACGGCAGAGACGTTCAACAGTAGCTTTGAACAAAAGGAATCCAATCTCTGGAAAACATCGAGAACAATCCAATAGTAGCTTTAGACAAAAATGGAAACCAAAGAGATTCAATAGTGGCTTTGAATGCAAAATGGAAACCTGAACCCGGAAATACATCAGAGACGTTTAACAGTAGCTTTGAACAAAAGGGAAACCAATTCGGAAAATTGAGCAACCATTCAGGAGTGGCAATGGATGGAAAACAAACTCAATAAACATCCAATAGTGGCATTGGACAAAAAGAATGTTATTCCAGCTCAAAGACATGAACGTCATTCAATAGTAGCTTTGAATGAGGTGAGAAACATGTTAATGGGGATTGTGACATTCAATAGTGGCTTTGGATAAAAAGTGAGAAACGACATGTCCAAGAGTAGCATTGGACAGAGAGAAAAGTTTACACATCCAAGAGTAGCATTGGACGGAAATTGAAACAGGCAGACGAACATCTACTTTGGTATGTGCCAAGTAAGTTGGACTCAGATCTCAAGGTAAAATGTTGATAACAACAGGACCTCGGAGAATGTAAATGAGCATGAATTTTGTTTCATTGCATGATGTTGAATTTTTCTATGCATGATATATGATCAATGTAATGCAATTGTTTGTTACAACTGAGGGAGACTCTTTTGTGAGGCAAGATTAAAACTCTGATTCCTCAACACGAGAACTCTGCCAACTCTGCTTGGGAAGAAGATGCATAAACACACTTCTATTACACCGGTAACTGTATCAAAACGATGATCCTTTGAGAAAGGCTGATAAAACTGCTTGGGGATTGCTGAAGACTATTGCCCCTGCTTGACTAATTGTTGCAAGCTAACTGATCATGGCTTCAGTTGAAATGTACTGGGGATGAACTGATCATGGCTTCAATTCTTGAAATGCATGTTGGGATGGCTTGCCCCAGTATAAGTCTTGAAAGGATATTCTGATCATCAAATCTTGACTGAACATCTGAACAACAGGATCTTGAAGTAACGTGCCCCTGATAGGATCACTGATCAAGTTTCTCGACTGTTTGAACTTCCTGAAAGATGAGTGCTTACTTGCAAATAAAATGTTCATTCAAGAATGGTAATTTTAATGCAATGCTCAAAGCATATTTTTGAAATCAAAATCATTTTTGGAAAGATGTTATATATGTAAAGCAAATGGAATCACAGGTCAAAACATAAAGGTTGAGACGTTCAAAGTGAAAGATAAAGCAAAGATATGATATCAAAGCAAATGATTGGCAAATCTCATGGGAGTCAGCTTACGCAACCTTGTTGTAGTATGCTTTCAAACGAACCTTGCTTCAATTAGGTCTTTCATAGGTTGTAACGTGGCCAGGTTCACGGTTTCAGAAACAAAGGATATGAGGCTCAAAATTTGATTGTACCCACCCCATCTTCGTGATTATCTCCAGTCCTAAAACTCAGTTAATTCAACTTATGCATTCAGGTTCCAAGAGACTTCTGGAATTGCACCTTTGATAATGATGATAGTTCACAAGCAAAGAGAACTTTTGAGATGGCAGTCACTTCTTCCTTTTGGTAGTCACAACATTGTGTTGTTCAGGAATTTATTGACTTCTCTTTTTTCATCTTTTCTTTTTATATATCCCTAACTTTTGCCTGAACTGTTTATTTTTGTACTTACAGTCAGCGGGATGCCTTTATTTTTGCCTAAGTCGTTTTTGGTTTTGACTTAGCAGGCTTTTCTTTGTATACATTTTTTGATACATTTTTTTTTGAAAGATAGTGACTGCCTTGCTTAATGGTTAAGATGAACCATCTTTGGCTTTTGATTGACATCTCCAACATTTCTTTGATGTATGCGGAGGAGCGCTTGTGATTGAAACCTTTGTGGAAAGGTGTACTGAAGGATTCTCTTAAAATAGAATGCACAGCCAAATTAACTGAGAACTATCCTGCCCCAGGTTTAAAATGCGGGTTTTTCATACAGAAAGAAACACCAACTTCGAAGGCTCAGACGGTTGACAAGGGATTAACTTCCTTATTTCTCCAGTGTTTGGGAATTGAAACAATGCCTGTACATCATCAGCAAAGTTTTATTCGAAAGCATACAGTTCAACAACTTGGGTATTTCGTTGTCATCATCCTCCCTCCAATCTTTGCATAAAACACAAATTTGAAAGAAAAAGCAAATGCAAGAAAAAGTTTTGTAAAAGAAAGCATGAACATAAATAGTGTAGATGAAAATGAATTCAAAATATGCAATGCTAATTTCATTAAAATCACCATTCAGAAACAAACAAAGTCTAAAAGTAAACAGTACAATAAAGGAAAAACAAACAGTACAGAAACAAGGCCTAATGACTAATCAGCAACAAGGATGAGCTATCCTGTCTGAAACACTTGGCTTTAGGAGACCATCTGGCTTTCACTTGTCTTCAGCCACTTTGATCTGGCAAAGGATTGGTGACAACATTAGGACCCATATCCCTGAAAGATAGCATCTTTGATCTAACCAACTCTTGCACTAAGGCCTTCAAAGCATAGCAGCCTTCTAAATCATGGCCAGCACCACCCTGATGAAATTCACAATGAAGATCAGGCCGAAATCCTCTTGAGGGGGTTTCGAGGAGGAGGCATGGCTCTTGTTGTAATCAACCCTTTCTGGACCAAAGCAGGATACAGTTCCGTATAAGTCATGGGAATAGGATCATAAGTTGTCCTACCACGATTCTGATTCTGATTAGCAACCTGAGATTGAGGAACTTGAACTTGCACAGGAGCGACAGCGGCTACATAAGGTTGATCACCGTTTTGAGGTCTACGACGAGATCCCCTTCTGTTATCCGACACAGCATTAGTCTCATTCTCTTTCTTCTTGTGGAAGTTTCCATAAGGTTTCTTTGATCCACCAGAGGATTCAGCAACATTAGCAACTTTCCCATTCTTGATTCCTTCTTCGAGTCTCTGGCCAATAGTAACCAAGTCTGTGAAGTTTGAGGACACACTTCCAATCATTTTCTCCCAGTAGAAAGGGGAGAGAGTATCCATGAACATTCTAGTCAATTCTTTCTCAGCCAGTGGTGGTTCAACTTGGGAAGCCAATTCTCTCCAACGTTGAGCGTATTCTTTGAAAGATTCCTTTTCCTTCTGAGCCATGTTCTGAAGTTGACGACGGTCAGGTGCCATGTCCAGATTGTACTTATACTGCTTCATGAAAGCATCAGTCAGATCTTGGAAACAATGAATGTGATTACTCTCAAGTCCCATATACCATTTCAGTGAAGCTCCACTCAAACTATCCTGAAAGCAATGGATAAGCAATTTATCATTCTGGGTATAAGCAGCCATTTTGCGATAGTACATGGTCAAATGGCTTCTTGGGCAAGTGTTCCCCTTATACTTCTCAAACTCAGGAGTCTTGAATTTTGCAGGCATGACAAAGTTGGAAACCAAACACATATTCTCAGCAGCAATTCCAAAGTAATCATTGCCTTCCATGGCTCTTAGGCGCTTTTCTAAAGTATGATACTGCTCTTTGACATCTTCGATGTCTCCAGCATCTCCTTGACTTCCATTCTGGGAACGGGCAGCTTGATATTCAAACAGAGGATTCACATAAGTAGGCTGAGCAACAGTGTGCACAATAGGCTGAGATTCAGTGAAGACAGGAGCATGAAAAACTTGGTTTGAAGCTTGACCAATCACAAGTTGTGAAGATTGACCAATACCAGGAGTCTTCTCATAGGGAGGAGTGTAACCATGCGGCAAACCAAACTCAGGCCATGTGGAAGGTGGTTGTTGAGTTGGTTGAGGGTCAACATCAGCACTTGAGACTTCAACAATGACAGTCTTCTGAGGCGGTTATCCTCTAGCAATCAAAACTTGCATCATTTCAGTTAACTTGGTCATGCCTGATTTCAACTCTTCAATTTCCATTCTGACCTCTGCATTGTGTTGCTCTTGGTATTCCATTCTCAATCTGATGTTGGCTCTAGTTCCGTACTTGTGTGAAGGAATCAGCTTGACGGTAGACAGACAAACTCTGAAGATGGAGACAGACAAGGATAAGTTTTCTGGACAACCTGGATGTATGTATGCAAATGATGCGATTGCTGTTTTTGTTTTTTATTTATTTGATTTTCAAGGAATTCAAGTTATTAACTTGTAAACATCAAAACGTGAAGGAGGTAAATCCTATATTGGATCAAAGCTTTGATCAAGTTATCATCAAGATCAATCATCCATTTTGATGGATTAGAGTTCTCACCCCATCAACACCCAAGATCCATTGAGTTTGATGAAACTTATGATGTTTACAAAAAAAGACCTATGAGTTCCTTGGAAATCAAATGAATGCATGGATGTATGGTTTATGCATCAATCACAATCAAGATCACACACGGTCGCACAAATAGGGTTCAAAGGTTCGACGTCACGAGCATGGAGTCAAGGTTAAGAACCACCCACAAAGGTATGTACTAGGGAATTTTGTACCTGCCGAACGGGTTCTACAAAGGTTCCCAGAATTTTCAATCTTCTATCGGATACTACCGGCACGCACAATTGCTCATGGGCGCCAATAATATGCCTAAAAAGACCTCGTCTGAGCGTAGCATCGCATGACAACAAGCTCAAATTGGTACTTGATCTTGTTTTTGCACTACATCCTAAAAAGGCTTAGATGGGTTAAAAGGGTTCTAGGTCATTCAGCTTCTACGGACACTCACTATTGAAAGTAATAGCGTTATCACGATAGTTCGTAACAACCTCTACTACCTTCCATGAGGCCTCCACTGATTGGGGTTCCACCATATGATGCTCATGTTAAGGATTGCTCCTGACATGCAACTATTGGTCTTACCACCTCCTATCTCAAGTTACTCACAAAAGTTCGGGTTAGAACTTTATCTCATCACAGAGGAACCATCGAGCACCAAAAAGAAAAAAAAAAGAAAATAAACAAACAAAGCACACAACAATATATACAGATAAAAACACACAGATAAACAAAAATAGGCTTAACACACTTAAAACTGGTTCCCCAGTGAAGTCGCCATTTTTTCTGTAGCGGGGAAAATCTGATATCAAAGCCATAGGATGACTCGAATCAATATTTCAGTGAAAGTCGCCACCGCGCTTTATTGTTTCCAAAGGAAAAGGGAAAAGAACGAAAAACCCAAAGTTTGTTTTTTTAAAAACAAAAAGAAGAGATCTTAGGTACGGGTGTTGTTTATACAAGGGGAAGGTTTTAAGCACCCCTCATATATGTGGTACTCCACAGGAACCTTTTTGAAAATCTGTGTCGTGTGTGCTAAAAAAGGGTTTGTTTTATTTTTAAAATAAGCTCGGCAAAGCGTTAAGCTTTGGGCCTACATACCTCCTTGGTGCAATGGAGAAGTCAGAGCTAATGTAGTTCTGCTTTTGGGAAAACGTTTTTTTAAAACGAATAAACACTTTATCGTCGTTGGAGAGAAATACTCAGCCATTGATCTTGAGCATGAGAACAAACAAGTTCTTTGCATCGCAAATGAAAGAAGGGCTCCAACTCGGATAAAATCGACGAGTATGCCACTAGCTCTCTCACGCGGAAAAGATCTCATTATATCAATCAATTTCAAAATCGTGGGGTATAACCACTCGTTTCGACAATTAACGGTGTCTAAACTTTTGAAGAAAAGCCACTAAGGGCGAAAGATATTTTTTGAGAAAAGGTTTTGAAAAGGTTGCAAACATAAGAATATTTTGAAAAAGGGAGAAGATTTTGAAAATTTAAGAAGTGGGAGGAGATGAAGAGGCTATCCTATTGCGTAAAATAAAATCTAAGGAAAAGAACGGTCTAACCGAAATAAGAAGCCAACACTTGACATTAAGAGTCAAGGTAGATTTCCCATCCTTTGGAATTATCAATACCAACACATTAACACTTGGGGGATCCATATGAACTTATTGTCTTAGAACCACTTTTCATTAAGCACATTAAGATTCTGACGAAAATCGGGCAGAGTAACGGCTGTTTTCAGGTAAAATCCTTATCTCAATGCCTTGGAATTAACCATCAAGGGCTTTCAAGGAAATACCTGCACATACAAACAGACAATAATCCAATGCCAGACAGACAGAATAATGTCATACCCCAATTTTTGACCTAAGATACCACCTCATATCATCTGCATATGCATCATTTGCATCTCTAACAAATTGCATAGCTTGTGTTTGCTACTTGTGCTCAGCAGGGTTTAATCAAGAAATCACTCATCGGTACAAGTAACAACCAATTAGGGTTTTGTTCTCCCTTCATCTCAAAAGAACTATCTTCATCAATAATCAACATTTGGTCCTCAGAGATTCCACTTCAACAAACTCAACAGCTTTGAATCGACTGAATTAGGGTTTTGACTGAAGGCAGCACACTCCTGACTTTTGCTCAGAATTTGACCTAATGACTTGGGACATGACCTCAAGACCCCAAGTGCATCATTTTGACCTAATCCATTAGCTCATAACATCTCCTACACAAGGATTGATCAACAGTGAAATTTCAAATCATCAGATTAGGGTTTTGAACTATCAGGGACTGAAATCAGGGATCACATTTGGGAAACCCTAAAAATCCCCAGGGAGTCAATCAAAGGTTTCAATCATCTTTAAATAATCCCTATGACAATATACAATGGAAATTATGTCTCAATTCAAGATCTACAGTCATCAAATTCATCAAGTCAACAATTAGGGTTTTTGACCTAATTCACTAAACCATTGACTTTTTAATCAGGACATGGTGCCACAACTCAAACCATGGCTCAATATCCTCTAATGCTTCAATATGATCCATTCATACCATTCATATGGTGAGGATAGCCTGTTTCATTTGAAATCTCCAGAAACGCGATTCGTCTGAAAAAGTCAACTGTACAAGATCACCATTGACTTTTGGGGAATTTTGGTCAACCATGACTTTTGAAGTTTTGAATCATCAATATATGATATGTGAAGTCATTTGATCAAGAAAAATCAAGAAAATCAATCAAGAATCAAAAAGTCAAAAGTTTGACTTTTCATACTTAGAAAAATTTCTAAGTGTTTTTCATGGTTTTTTCCAAACTTTGGAAGGGAATTTCTCAAAATTTCACCTACAAACTGAAAAAACTTCCAACATGAAAGTTGTAGATTTTGATCCAATAAACAACTTTGACACATATAATTCTTTTCCATAAGATCAACCATTTAAGAGATATGGAGCTTCAAAGTTGGTATCTTTTGAAAATTTCACTTAAAACTTCATTTTCTTCAAAGTTCATGGATCTTTTTCACCCACTTCCTTAAGGATCTTGAAGAAACTTTCAACTAGGGTTTTGAAGTGTGTAATATGAGCTTTCCAAAATGTCCAAGAGCAAGAAAAAATATGGAGTGTAGCTATGGTTTTGAATTATGCATTTAGTGATCTTTTTCACTTGAATTTTCACCATTTTTCACTAAGTTTCAAGACTACATGACCTATAATCCAAGCAATGATGCATAGAAGCAATAATTGAGAGATATTTTCTGATTAGAAGATCAGAATGGAAGAGGATAAGAAGCTTGAGAAATAACCATGGTTAAGTCACTTTTAACCATTTGCATTTAATGTAAAAGATTCCTTTTTATCTCTTAAGCCAAATCATCATTCTTGATCAACTTGCAAGAGCTTTGTATTCAGAAACTTTGGCCTATAAATAGAGGTCCTTACCTCATTCAAAATCACACCAAAACCTCACAATTATAGGTTTTCTCTCTTCTTTCTTGAATTACAAGTTTCATAAAGTTTCAAAGAGGAGAAAATGCAAGTTCCATCCCTTGCAAGTTCTGACCAAAGTGATGCTTCCCACAAACCATAAACATCACATATGATGTGTTTGAACCACTCACACACCCCAAATCACCCCAAAACTCAGATTCACTCTTCAACCTCCATATGAACACATAAAGAGCCTTATCATGCCAATTTTCATTCCAGATCATTTCTGTCCAAATTAACACTTCCCACACCTCACATATATCACATATAAGCTATCTAAACACTCATCACCAACCTGAAACATCAGAATCATAGAGCTCGATTCACACTTAGGCTTAACTGCAGATCGGGTACCTCCAACTACTCCAGGTGTTTTCAATCCACTCCAAGCATCCAGACACCTTCCATATGGTTCATTGAAGCTGTCCAGATCAAGCAACAACATCTGTAACATCTCCTTCGCAAAATTCAATCTCCAGCTTGGCCGTTTTTGAGGTAAGTGTTCATGAACTTCAAACTCTATCATACATGCATCATAAATGCAAAACTGAGTTACCATCTTGTTTCTGCACCATCACTGAATAATAACCCTCAATCAATTGCATCATATCATGATCATACACGATTTCACAAAGATTTTTCATATTAGGGTTCTTCGTGTTCATCAGAGGATTAATCATCTTAGAGCAAAAATAAATGAAATTAAAGGTCATCATCATGTTCCTCGTCCAAAACCGAGTGAGATAGACCCTTTGATCGATCAAAACAACACAGTTTTGAAGAAATTTGAAAATCAGTTAGGGTTGTGTTCTTGGCGCCAGATTTGGTTTGGGAAATTCAAATTCTTGATTTAAAATATATTTTATCAAACGCGTATGTTTAACAAGCCACAAGCGTGGCTCAGTTGGTCCATGTTTTGGCTGGTGAGAGAGAGGGCGTGAGTTCAAGCCCTAGTGGAGACAAAACCAATTTTTTGCAACCTATTTTCTTTCATTTTTTAACAAACTTCACCAATTAATTTAACCAATCAAAATTCATTATTTTCACTTCATTTTTTTTACACTCTTTATTTAATATACATATTTTGATAATATTAAAAAAAATCACAAAAAAGGATTCATTTAATATATTTTTAATTGAGTTTAAAATGACATGTTTTAAATGTTTTTAATACTTTTAAATATTGTTTTTCACTTGATTTTTCAAACTTAATCACTTGTAAATATTTTTGGAGCAAACCCTAATCATCTAAGTGTTAATTGAGGATAACCTCTTTGTTTATTTTGATTAATTTGATTCCTTTCAAAATTCAAATCGTTTTAAAACAAGCGATCGCGATTCTTTTCAAAAACGATAAACCATTTCTTTTTGATTCTCAAAGGAAACTATTGATTAAATCTTTTTTATTGATCAATTGATTTTCAAAACGATGTGGGGCCTCTCGAATATTAGAGAGTATAAGACCCACTCTTTTTTCTTTTATACAGTTTTTCTTTGTACAGAAAACTCTTTCAAAACAAAAAAAACTTTCAAACAGTTTTTCAAACGACGCGTCTGCTTTTCAAATGAACCATGGGCCTCCATGTAGGTATAAGTCCCGAGCCCCTTTTGTACATACCCATTCCAGTACATGAAATTAGGTATTTCATTGTACGCTTTTTTGTACATACACCTTTTTTACATACCTCGATCAGTTTGTTTTTTTTAACTTTGAATAACAAACCAAAAAATGAAGGTTTCTTTAAATCTTCCCAAAAATATACCATGGGCCTCCATGTAGGTATAAGTCCCAAGCCCCTTGTAAATACCTGTTTACATAGCTTTGAATAAATTCAAGTGGACCTCTCCCCGAGTGTAAGTCCCGAGCCCTGTGTATACAAATGGATCATGCTTACAGGTATATTTCCTTCATAAACTCCATTATATACACACACTTTGTCATACACATATATAATTGTTCATACCTGTTCATGTGTGTTCATACTTGTTCATGTTTGTTCATATGTGTGATATGTGTGCTTGTTCAACTTAGTACAACACTAGGTTCCCCATAGCCTCCTATTGGGCTTCGTGCAAAGAATCTCCCTAGTTTAGGTTAGGACATAGAGTATGGTTTCCCGGTGAAATCGCTCTAAGAGCTCAAACCAACTATACCATGCCTCCCCTTGGGCTTTGTACAAACGAGTGACCCTCCCATAGCCTCCTCTTGGGCTTACAATGCAAGGACCCTGGATTGTCCCTCCCATAGCCTCCTCTTGGGCTTACAATGCAAGGACCCTCGGATAGCCTCCTCTTGGGCTTCGTACAAGGACCCACGGGCTTCTTATAAGCATCCCCAATATCCAAATCAAATACCCTAGGAGATTAGACATTTTTCATCTCTATGCTAGGAGTATCTCTTCTATATCATCACAAACAATCAATCAATCAAACTTTTTTGCCACAAGGCTGGCTAATCAATCAAACTTCTTTTTGCCACAAGGCTGGCTAATCAATCAAACCGTTTTGCCACCATACTGGCTGATTAATCAAAGTTTTTGTCACAAGGCTGACTTCATTGAAACTTTTGCCACGAGGCTGGCTGATTAATCAAAACTTTTTGTCACAAGGCTGACTTCATTAAAAGTTTTTGCCACAAGGCTGGTTAAACAAACAAAAATCAAACAGATGTATGTGATGATATAGATTAGATACTGTAATACGGTGAACCGACTTTTTATAATCGAAAAAATGTTGCGGATAGCAAGAGTCGCCACCGACTTTTATTTTATCCAATTGGAAAGGCTAAAAGAACAGGAAAAGACCTTTTTTAAAAAGATTTTGAGTTCGGGGGGTAAGTTATACAAAGGGAAGGTGTAAGGCACCCTTTGCATCCATGGTTATCCATGGGCTCTTAATTGCTTAGCTCACTTTTGTATTGTTTGAAATGTTTGAAAATGAGGTGTGAAAAGAAATTCGAATAAGAACTTTAGCTTGTAAATAAGCGTAGTCTTTTTGAAAAGTTTCTTTGAAAAGAAGTGGGAAAAGAAGTTTGATTTTGAATTTTGAATTGAGCAAGCAATTAATAGCAACTTCCCTAAGTTTAAAAATTTGTTCCTTTAGCTTTTCGAGGCGAAAGGATCTATCCATGCCATAAGAGGGCAGGAAGCCTTTCAATTGGATGTGTAAGGGTCATCGGGTTATCATTCGCCATAAGACTGTCCCATACCATAAAAAGGGCAGGTAGTCTAAGGGAAGGATATAATAGTCATTAATCTTTTTAGGCATCATGCGAGGATACCTTAGCAATTGGACAATCATCTTTATTTTTCCGAGGCAACATCGAGGGACCGAATTGATGATAATGAACTTAGGGCAACATTTGTTTGCTTTAGGTATCCTCGGAATCGAGGGACTTTGACTATTTAGTACAATTAAAGGCAACAGGTAACAGGCAACAAAGGCAACCAGAGGGATTACCCTAAAGGTGTGTGGGTGCAACAATCACGTGGTTAACTTCGATTACATTTATCTTGTAGTTAGGTGATCTATTTTTAGTTCATGGTTTGCACTCCCTAAATTACTAACCACGCAGTAAAATAATATAACAGATAACAGTTTTAAGTGCCTTTAAGGCCACACAATACAACCAGGGAACAGTTACATAATAATATGGGGAAGGGGACAATGAAACCAGCGGATCCCTTAATAGGGTTTGACATAAGTAATAAAAGAAAAATATCAAGGTTAGGGTTTTAGGATTACCAAACTCGGCAACTTGACAAACCTTTAGCTTTGATCGATGAAGGTTGATGGGCAAAGGTTTGTTGAAGCATTGACTCTGACCATTTGGAGATTGACAGAAAAGAATAAAGAAGTAAGTGTAGGAGGAGTTCATTGACAAGGCAAAATAAATGTATATAAAAAAGAAACAATAGACAGAAATAATATTTGTAAAATAAAAGAGAAAGAAAAAGAAAATAATAAAGAAATTTAATCGGACTTAGCTTTGTAAAAGGCGTGGCGTGTTGTCGGAAGGTATCTGGAGAATAACCCTGAAAAGGACATAGGAAAATACTTTCAGTGTATGACTGTTTCTCGTAAACCCTGATTAGGGCACAAGTTAACCATGATTAATAGCATAAAGAAAATCGATTTAAGTTTTCAACTTAATTAATTAAATCGGCAAAATATATATATTTTTTATTATCTAACCCTAATAACTTAATCAATTAAAAAATTATAATTAATTAAATAACCAAACAATTAATTTATTTAATCTTTTAAATTAAATATTTTTATATTTTATGTTTTTTTATGAAAGAGGAAATACAAACAAAAACTTGTTGAAATAGAATATTAAAAGGATTTGGAAGAATAACAATAAACATTTAAATAAAAAATGTATAAGAAAAATAAGAAAGATTAGAAACACTCAGCTGGGATTCAGTGTGGTATGCTTGTGGAGGTCTATGGTGGAACTGCAGTTTGGTGGCCTTTAGATCCTGTACGCTGGGGATCCAAGAGTGTTGATGAGAGGACACACCGTGAGGCTGCGTCTGGAGGGGACACTGGATCTGTGTGGCTAATACAACAAGACATAGAAAAAAAAAATAAAAAAATAATTCGCAGTCGTCAAGGGTCGAACCCTCGACCTCATATACCAAAGCCTTTGGACGCCATCGTTCTCCATTGAGCCATCGATAATACGCTGTTAGTTACACGCGTGCTAATCACAATAAATGAATCAGATTTACTAAAATTAAAAAAAAAACAAAATCGCGCCCAGGCTTCTCGTCATCTTCCTCGTTTGATTTTCAGAAACAGCAGTACTTTTGCCCACGGTTTCTAAACGTTGTCGTAGCCTGCAAACCTTCGAAAACGCAACATAAATCAAAGGAACGACCATGTATCGATCCGAAATTGCTTCCTGAGCGTAATGGCACCAGTCTCATGGTCCGATTGATCCTGCATACAAAAACCCTAAATCGAAGGTCACTAACCCTAGCCATGGTGAATGATGGTCCCTGCACTTGAACAACAATCAAACCATACAGAAAACTTCGCAATAACATCCAGAATACAAAGATGCAATCGAATTACATTAACCATGCATAAATTAATGGAAACGAAATCAAAATAATACGTGCAAACCGTGAACGTATGTGCTTGCTTCTGGACGCTTTTGATCTTGACAATGCTTAGGAAACAATCAGTAATATCCCAAGGACAAGTCTGAATCTCAAAAAGTCTATGAATCAAGCCCAAGCCTTAAGAATGACTTTGATTTTTCCTGCACTTGATGAACTCGGTTTTGGCTTCTTTTGTCTGCAAATCTTCTCAAAAATCCGTCCCCTCTTGTCTGCCAATTCTTGTGTTTATATATTGGACAAGTTAGGTCAACAAAATAACAACAAATCTTTGATGAATCATGTATTAGTGATTTGAGAAAATATGATTGAAAATTAATTATAAAACTTTCTAATTTGACCAATATTGACTCAATTTGTCCAAAGATTATTTGGTCCCTTTAAGAGAATATATTTGATTGATTCTTTGACTTAAAATCAAAGCAAATATATATTTCACATTTATTTTATTTATTTATGGTTTAAAGTGATAAAAACCATAAAATAATTAAATAAAATAATAAAAATAGCATGACTCTTGCTCTAGGGCGTGCATGGGCTTATGATAGATATTGGATGGAAAGAATGTAGGCCCATTTGGAAACATTTGGAGTTTTTGAACCTTTTCTCTTCACACATGCCCTTGAAAATAGTCAAATTTTGACAAGGTCTATCTCCCTCAATTTTTGAGGTATGGAGGTATTCTTGGACTTTTTAGAAACCTTGAAGAGTCCTCTAACCAATGTCTTTTGTCTCACATCAAAATCTTTTTCCATTCTTATTTTATGCCCTTTTGAAAAAAGTGTCTTTTTGTTGACTTTTGGGTCCAATCAGTCGACTGTTGACTTTCTGAGCAATTGAGTGATCAATCCTTTGAGCTGAGCCTTGAATTTTGTCATGGAGATAGTGTGAGATGCATTGAGCCATATGAGATGTCTTGGAGTTTTGATTCACTGATTTTCCTTTGAATGAGCCAGACCCTGGTTTTAGAGCCTTGTATAGGAGAGTGTGTCTTGGAGCTTTGTGTATTGATTTGTATTTGTGTAAGAGAAATTGTATGGGCAAATTTTGGGGTATGACAGCTGCCCCTGTTCAATCTTCTTATACCTGAAGATGTAGACTGGCACGTGCGTCTGTCGGAATCTGAAGGTAGAAGAGGATTGAACACTAGAATACCCAGAAATTTGCCCTAGCTGAAGTAGGGACTTTTGTCGGAGATGGGCTTGGAGATGCCATCCAGGTGTTTGGAAAAGATGTATGATTGAGATGGGCTTAAAGATGCCATCCAGATGTCGGGACTGAAGTGTTTGAGAGGTAGTAGATGAATTAGATTTTTGGAGAGTTGGTCGTGTCAGCACCTTTCGTAGTAACTGAATTAGACTTTGGAAGATGATCGTGTCTACACCGTTCGTGATGATAGAATTAGATTCTTTAAAGGTCGATCGTGTCAGCACCGTTCGTAGTAACTGAATTAGATCTTGGAGAGATAATCGTGTCTACATCGTTCGTGATGATAGAATTAGATTCTCTTGTCGTGTCAGCACTGTTTGTAGTAACTGAATTAGACTAGGAAGGCCAATGATCGTGTCTACACCGTTCGTGATGATAGAATTAGATCTCTGGGAGTTGACCGTGTCAGTACCGTTCGTAGTAACCGAATTAGATCTTTTGTCGTGTCAGTACTGTTCGTAGTAGCTGAATTAGACTTTGAAAGTGATCGTGTCATTACCGTTCGTGGTAAATGAATTAGATCTTCGAGCGTTGATCGTGTCAGTACCATTCGTAGTAGCTGAATTAGATCTTGGAAAGTTGGAGATTTCGTTCATTTGTCGGTACCTGTATTCTGAAAAAGGTAAGGTTAATCTTTATGCAATGTCATGATGCATGTAATGCGTTTATGTGACGGGATTCTCAAAATAAATGAGAAACTTATATGCTATGTATCATGAAGTGATGTATGCGATGTATGAATATGTATGTGTATGTGACTTTGATGTCTGATCTTGTTTTGAAGACATAAGCTGGGGATTTATGATTTTTGCTTGGGGATGATCAGTAACTTGATGTTTCCTGATTGGGGATTAGAGATATTAATAAACCATGTTGGAGAAGAGCAAAGTGTTGGAGAACCGGTAGTGTTGAAGATGTAAACTCTGTTGGGGAGCCATGTCTTTGTCGGGACGAGAGCATTTGAAGATATCTTTTTAATGATTACTCTGTGGGGATATGATCTTGTACAATCAGCTTTGTAGGGAGACATGGGTGTCTTGGATATTGCCCCCAGTATTATAGCAATTACCATTCCTGGATTTGTATTGATCAGGACACCCCCAATAAATACTGATCGAAGTGTCAAACTGGACTTGCATAGGTTTGCCCCTGCTAGTAGGAGCTTGGAAAGATTCGCCTCGCGAGGACTTTATGAGATGTGCACTCTGGGCGTCATGCCCCTCGTAATCATAGGCCCATGACAATGCCCCATGTTGATTGGAAATAGATTCAGATTTACTTGGATGCATGCCCCTGATTATTTTTGGCATCCTTGAGAGATTCTCGGAATCTTGACTTGATTGCCCCAGATTGATCGGGAAATAGTTTGAAATCCGTTTGGGATGTATGCCTTTGACTTTTTGGCATTTGAGAGATTCTTCGAATCTTGACTTGATTGCCCCTGATTGATTGAGCGAACGTACCATTCCCCTTGTATACGTAGGAGACGTTGCTTCTCGGAGTAATCTTGTCTATCGGGATGACTTCCAGTCATTAGTTATACCCTGTGCAAGTTCTTTCTGACGCTAACATTTGAAATTATGTAGCAGAATATGTTTAATAATGAATTCATGAGATGCAATGCATACGTCTGTCTTGAGTTTTTGAAAAAGAGATGTAAAAGTGTGATGTTCGTAAAAAAACATGATATTTGTAACAACGTGATGTTTGTAAAAATAGGATATCAACTTAACATTTGTAGTAAACCTTAAGGAGTCGGGATACCTTTGTGGTGACAGTATGCTTTCGAACTAACCATGCTTCAGTTAGGACTTTCAAGGGTTGTAACGTGGCTTGGTTCGCGGTTTAAGAAACAAAGGATAAAGGCTCAAAGTTTATTTGTACCCACCCCTCTTCGTGATGATCTTCAGTCCTAGGCCCAGTTAATTCAACTTATGCATTCAGGTTCCAAGAGACTTTGGATTTGTACCTTTGATAATGATGATGGTTCGCAAGCAAAGAGAACTTTTGAGATGGCAGTCACTTCTTCCTTTTGGTAGTCATAACATCGTGTTGTTCAGGAATTTATTGACTTCTTTTTTCATCTTTTTGATATCCCTAACTTTTGCCTGAACTGTCTATTTTGAACTTACAGTCAGCGGGATGCCTTGATTTTTTTTTTTGCCTAAGTCATCTTTTGATTTTTGACTTAGCAGGCTTTTCTTTGTATATATGTTTTTTCATTTTTTTCTTTTTGAAAGATATTGACTGCCTTGTTTAATGATTGATGAAACCTCTTTGGGCTCTTGATTGACATCTCCAACACTTCTTTGATGTGTGCGGATGAACGCTTGTGGTTGAAACCTTTGTCGAAAGGTGTACTGAATGATTTCTCTTAAAATAGAATGCAAAGCCAAATTAACTGAGAACTGCCCTGCCCCAGGTTATGATTATGGGTTTTAATTAGCACAAGAAAGAAACTTCTACTTCTTAGGCTCAAAAAGGGGTTGACAAGGGATTAACATCCTTATATCTCCACTGTTTAGGAATTGAAACAATGCCTGTACATCGTCAGCATAGTCCGTTCAAAAGCATAATGTATGGGGTTGCGGTATCGTTTTCGTCATCCTCCCTCAAAAGGTATACAACTTTAGCAGGAGTTGAATATCACAAAACATATGCAAAGTAAAGACATAATTTAAAATGAGTGATAGCGAAATAATTTATTCAAGACATACATATGCAATGCACTGATGATGATTATTAAAACAGATAATGTCTATCATGAGTCAAATGTTTAAACAAACAGAAAAGAAACATGCAAATGAAAGTAAATCTAATGATCCAAAGTTCGTCCGTCTAGACGTCAATCAGTCTTGTCATGACTAGGCATAAGAGCGGTGATCACCACTGGAGTTCCAGGAGGGTTGAACTTGATTTCTCCGTTATTGATCAGATCTTAAATCTTATTCTTTAATGTCCAGCAATTGTTTGTGTAATGTCCAGGAATGTTGGAATGGTACACGCACCTTGTATTGAGATTTATAGTAGGAGTAGAATTTGTTGGCTCGATTGCCCTGAGCGTATGGATCATATGAGTGAATTGTTTGTCGTGACCCAATTGTCATGATTCCATTATCGTGACTCAATTGTCATGATTCCATTATCGTGACTCAATTGTCGTGATTCCATTATCGTGGCTCAGTTGTCGTGACTCAGTTGTCGTGACTCGGTTGTCGTGACTCAGTTGTCGTGACTCAGTTGTCGTGATTCGGTTGTCGTGACTCAGTTGTCGTGACTCAGTTGTCGTGACTCAGTTGTCGTGACTCGGTTGTCGTGACTCAATTGTCGTGGCTCAGTTGTCGTGACTCAGTTGTCGTGACTCGGTTGTCATGACTCGGTTGTCGTGGTCTTTCCTGATTTGAGTGTCATGGTTAAGTCTTTAATGGCACAATTCAACGGTTTACCATCCTTTACATCATGCTCAGGATTGTTCGAATAGTAAGCACATCTCGCCTTGTAATCGTACCCCAAGAATAGGGGCGCCTTTAATTCTTCTTTCCCCTTGGCCGGGTTAAGGATCATCCCTCGGAACTGGTTATTCTGAGCCTGAAGATTTATGACTGATTGCTCGAGATCCATTTGTGCTGAAATAAACAGCGAGGAAGGACGAGAGACCTGTTATGCGATGTTATGAATGCAAATGTAATGTTTTCAAGGATCTATAGGAAATTTAGATTGGTTGCATTTTCGTCTGAAGAATTCTGAATTTTGTCTTTGAACGTCTTTCTTTGAGAATCAAGCTCACCATATCGAGTGGGTCATTGCCTCTGATTCGATGATACTTCTGAATTGGAAGGTACATGGCCAGAGGAAAATAAATCCTCTTGCCCCTTGATTAGGAATTCAGTCCTTGATAAGAGCACCTGAAATTGTGCGCCCTAAATCCCTAAGATCCTTGAAAGGGTTAGTTAAATCATGTTATGCGTATGATGTCATGATGTCATGATGTTATGCAAATGCAGTGCATCAAGTATGTCGTAAGATAGTAAGGGCAAAAAAGTCTTTTGACAAAACCTGCAAGGAAAACAAAGGTTAGTAGCAAACACAAGCAAGTCACACAAGTGTCCTTAGGTTTAAGGGCTTGCATGAAGTTTGTAGGTAAGTACCCTCCCCACTGAAGTTAAGTTGGTTCAACCTGTCCTAGAATAGTAACCAGGTTCTATGGTGCTCATATCCCTGATCTTTCTCGCGGGCATTATCTCAACATGGCACTCGATCGGCCAGCCAAAAGCATCCCTAGAGTCCAATCTCAATGAGTGTAGCATCGAGTATCAACCGACTTCAGTCAGGAATCCAAAGCCAGCTATCTCGCTACTTCCTATAGGCCAAAGTCAAGTTCAACTAAGGTTCTAAGGGCAAATTAGTGCTTATGACACCACGCGGTAGCCAAATGTCTCCTTGATCATATTCAAGGGCCATCAGGACAAACCAAAGCGTCGCACTAACGGTGGCCACTAGTTCAACCATAACGATACATGTCGTACAGCCTCCCTAGTCTCATGCCACATACCTAAGGTACACTAGATCCGGGTGTAGGATCTTTCACACAGCAGAATACCCAAAACAGCCTTTAAAGATAAAGCAAACAAGTCAAACAAATTTAAAGTGATCCTAGCTCTAAGGTAACCCCTCTTTTATTCGAAAGCATCCCCAGCAGAGTCGCCAGTTCTGTAATACGGTGAACCGACTTTTTATAATCGAAAAAATGTTGCGGATAGCAAGAGTCGCCACCGACTTTTATTTTATCCAATTGGAAAGGCTAAAAGAACAGGAAAAGACCTTTTTTAAAAAGATTTTGAGTTCGGGGGGTAAGTTATACAAAGGGAAGGTGTAAGGCACCCTTTGCATCCATGGTTATCCATGGGCTCTTAATTGCTTAGCTCACTTTTGTATTGTTTGAAATGTTTGAAAATGAGGTGTGAAAAGAAATTCGAATAAGAACTTTAGCTTGTAAATAAGCGTAGTCTTTTTGAAAAGTTTCTTTGAAAAGAAGTGGGAAAAGAAGTTTGATTTTGAATTTTGAATTGAGCAAGCAATTAATAGCAACTTCCCTAAGTTTAAAAATTTGTTCCTTTAGCTTTTCGAGGCGAAAGGATCTATCCATGCCATAAGAGGGCAGGAAGCCTTTCAATTGGATGTGTAAGGGTCATCGGGTTATCATTCGCCATAAGACTGTCCCATACCATAAAAAGGGCAGGTAGTCTAAGGGAAGGATATAATAGTCATTAATCTTTTTAGGCATCATGCGAGGATACCTTAGCAATTGGACAATCATCTTTATTTTTCCGAGGCAACATCGAGGGACCGAATTGATGATAATGAACTTAGGGCAACATTTGTTTGCTTTAGGTATCCTCGGAATCGAGGGACTTTGACTATTTAGTACAATTAAAGGCAACAGGTAACAGGCAACAAAGGCAACCAGAGGGATTACCCTAAAGGTGTGTGGGTGCAACAATCACGTGGTTAACTTCGATTACATTTATCTTGTAGTTAGGTGATCTATTTTTAGTTCATGGTTTGCACTCCCTAAATTACTAACCACGCAGTAAAATAATATAACAGATAACAGTTTTAAGTGCCTTTAAGGCCACACAATACAACCAGGGAACAGTTACATAATAATATGGGGAAGGGGACAATGAAACCAGCGGATCCCTTAATAGGGTTTGACATAAGTAATAAAAGAAAAATATCAAGGTTAGGGTTTTAGGATTACCAAACTCGGCAACTTGACAAACCTTTAGCTTTGATCGATGAAGGTTGATGGGCAAAGGTTTGTTGAAGCATTGACTCTGACCATTTGGAGATTGACAGAAAAGAATAAAGAAGTAAGTGTAGGAGGAGTTCATTGACAAGGCAAAATAAATGTATATAAAAAAGAAACAATAGACAGAAATAATATTTGTAAAATAAAAGAGAAAGAAAAAGAAAATAATAAAGAAATTTAATCGGACTTAGCTTTGTAAAAGGCGTGGCGTGTTGTCGGAAGGTATCTGGAGAATAACCCTGAAAAGGACATAGGAAAATACTTTCAGTGTATGACTGTTTCTCGTAAACCCTGATTAGGGCACAAGTTAACCATGATTAATAGCATAAAGAAAATCGATTTAAGTTTTCAACTTAATTAATTAAATCGGCAAAATATATATATTTTTTATTATCTAACCCTAATAACTTAATCAATTAAAAAATTATAATTAATTAAATAACCAAACAATTAATTTATTTAATCTTTTAAATTAAATATTTTTATATTTTATGTTTTTTTATGAAAGAGGAAATACAAACAAAAACTTGTTGAAATAGAATATTAAAAGGATTTGGAAGAATAACAATAAACATTTAAATAAAAAATGTATAAGAAAAATAAGAAAGATTAGAAACACTCAGCTGGGATTCAGTGTGGTATGCTTGTGGAGGTCTATGGTGGAACTGCAGTTTGGTGGCCTTTAGATCCTGTACGCTGGGGATCCAAGAGTGTTGATGAGAGGACACACCGTGAGGCTGCGTCTGGAGGGGACACTGGATCTGTGTGGCTAATACAACAAGACATAGAAAAAAAAAATAAAAAAATAATTCGCAGTCGTCAAGGGTCGAACCCTCGACCTCATATACCAAAGCCTTTGGACGCCATCGTTCTCCATTGAGCCATCGATAATACGCTGTTAGTTACACGCGTGCTAATCACAATAAATGAATCAGATTTACTAAAATTAAAAAAAAAACAAAATCGCGCCCAGGCTTCTCGTCATCTTCCTCGTTTGATTTTCAGAAACAGCAGTACTTTTGCCCACGGTTTCTAAACGTTGTCGTAGCCTGCAAACCTTCGAAAACGCAACATAAATCAAAGGAACGACCATGTATCGATCCGAAATTGCTTCCTGAGCGTAATGGCACCAGTCTCATGGTCCGATTGATCCTGCATACAAAAACCCTAAATCGAAGGTCACTAACCCTAGCCATGGTGAATGATGGTCC
This sequence comes from Vicia villosa, assembly GCF_029867415.1. Lineage (NCBI taxonomy): Eukaryota > Viridiplantae > Streptophyta > Magnoliopsida > Fabales > Fabaceae > Vicia > Vicia villosa. Next base: position 207,801,264 of record NC_081182.1, read on the forward strand.
CTGCACTTGAACAACAATCAAACCATACAGAAAACTTCGCAATAACATCCAGAATACAAAGATGCAATCGAATTACATTAACCATGCATAAATTAATGGAAACGAAATCAAAATAATACGTGCAAACCGTGAACGTATGTGCTTGCTTCTGGACGCTTTTGATCTTGACAATGCTTAGGAAACAATCAGTAATATCCCAAGGACAAGTCTGAATCTCAAAAAGTCTATGAATCAAGCCCAAGCCTTAAGAATGACTTTGATTTTTCCTGCACTTGATGAACTCGGTTTTGGCTTCTTTTGTCTGCAAATCTTCTCAAAAATCCGTCCCCTCTTGTCTGCCAATTCTTGTGTTTATATATTGGACAAGTTAGGTCAACAAAATAACAACAAATCTTTGATGAATCATGTATTAGTGATTTGAGAAAATATGATTGAAAATTAATTATAAAACTTTCTAATTTGACCAATATTGACTCAATTTGTCCAAAGATTATTTGGTCCCTTTAAGAGAATATATTTGATTGATTCTTTGACTTAAAATCAAAGCAAATATATATTTCACATTTATTTTATTTATTTATGGTTTAAAGTGATAAAAACCATAAAATAATTAAATAAAATAATAAAAATAGCATGACTCTTGCTCTAGGGCGTGCATGGGCTTATGATAGATATTGGATGGAAAGAATGTAGGCCCATTTGGAAACATTTGGAGTTTTTGAACCTTTTCTCTTCACACATGCCCTTGAAAATAGTCAAATTTTGACAAGGTCTATCTCCCTCAATTTTTGAGGTATGGAGGTATTCTTGGACTTTTTAGAAACCTTGAAGAGTCCTCTAACCAATGTCTTTTGTCTCACATCAAAATCTTTTTCCATTCTTATTTTATGCCCTTTTGAAAAAAGTGTCTTTTTGTTGACTTTTGGGTCCAATCAGTCGACTGTTGACTTTCTGAGCAATTGAGTGATCAATCCTTTGAGCTGAGCCTTGAATTTTGTCATGGAGATAGTGTGAGATGCATTGAGCCATATGAGATGTCTTGGAGTTTTGATTCACTGATTTTCCTTTGAATGAGCCAGACCCTGGTTTTAGAGCCTTGTATAGGAGAGTGTGTCTTGGAGCTTTGTGTATTGATTTGTATTTGTGTAAGAGAAATTGTATGGGCAAATTTTGGGGTATGACAGCTGCCCCTGTTCAATCTTCTTATACCTGAAGATGTAGACTGGCACGTGCGTCTGTCGGAATCTGAAGGTAGAAGAGGATTGAACACTAGAATACCCAGAAATTTGCCCTAGCTGAAGTAGGGACTTTTGTCGGAGATGGGCTTGGAGATGCCATCCAGGTGTTTGGAAAAGATGTATGATTGAGATGGGCTTAAAGATGCCATCCAGATGTCGGGACTGAAGTGTTTGAGAGGTAGTAGATGAATTAGATTTTTGGAGAGTTGGTCGTGTCAGCACCTTTCGTAGTAACTGAATTAGACTTTGGAAGATGATCGTGTCTACACCGTTCGTGATGATAGAATTAGATTCTTTAAAGGTCGATCGTGTCAGCACCGTTCGTAGTAACTGAATTAGATCTTGGAGAGATAATCGTGTCTACATCGTTCGTGATGATAGAATTAGATTCTCTTGTCGTGTCAGCACTGTTTGTAGTAACTGAATTAGACTAGGAAGGCCAATGATCGTGTCTACACCGTTCGTGATGATAGAATTAGATCTCTGGGAGTTGACCGTGTCAGTACCGTTCGTAGTAACCGAATTAGATCTTTTGTCGTGTCAGTACTGTTCGTAGTAGCTGAATTAGACTTTGAAAGTGATCGTGTCATTACCGTTCGTGGTAAATGAATTAGATCTTCGAGCGTTGATCGTGTCAGTACCATTCGTAGTAGCTGAATTAGATCTTGGAAAGTTGGAGATTTCGTTCATTTGTCGGTACCTGTATTCTGAAAAAGGTAAGGTTAATCTTTATGCAATGTCATGATGCATGTAATGCGTTTATGTGACGGGATTCTCAAAATAAATGAGAAACTTATATGCTATGTATCATGAAGTGATGTATGCGATGTATGAATATGTATGTGTATGTGACTTTGATGTCTGATCTTGTTTTGAAGACATAAGCTGGGGATTTATGATTTTTGCTTGGGGATGATCAGTAACTTGATGTTTCCTGATTGGGGATTAGAGATATTAATAAACCATGTTGGAGAAGAGCAAAGTGTTGGAGAACCGGTAGTGTTGAAGATGTAAACTCTGTTGGGGAGCCATGTCTTTGTCGGGACGAGAGCATTTGAAGATATCTTTTTAATGATTACTCTGTGGGGATATGATCTTGCACAATCAGCTTTGTAGGGAGACATGGGTGTCTTGGATATTGCCCCCAGTATTATAGCAATTACCATTCCTGGATTTGTATTGATCAGGACACCCCCAATAAATACTGATCGAAGTGTCAAACTGGACTTGCATAGGTTTGCCCCTGCTAGTAGGAGCTTGGAAAGATTCGCCTCGCGAGGACTTTATGAGATGTGCACTCTGGGCGTCATGCCCCTCGTAATCATAGGCCCATGACAATGCCCCATGTTGATTGGAAATAGATTCAGATTTACTTGGATGCATGCCCCTGATTATTTTTGGCATCCTTGAGAGATTCTCGGAATCTTGACTTGATTGCCCCAGATTGATCGGGAAATAGTTTGAAATCCGTTTGGGATGTATGCCTTTGACTTTTTGGCATTTGAGAGATTCTTCGAATCTTGACTTGATTGCCCCTGATTGATTGAGCGAACGTACCATTCCCCTTGTATACGTAGGAGACGTTGCTTCTCGGAGTAATCTTGTCTATCGGGATGACTTCCAGTCATTAGTTATACCCTGTGCAAGTTCTTTCTGACGCTAACATTTGAAATTATGTAGCAGAATATGTTTAATAATGAATTCATGAGATGCAATGCATACGTCTGTCTTGAGTTTTTGAAAAAGAGATGTAAAAGTGTGATGTTCGTAAAAAAACATGATATTTGTAACAACGTGATGTTTGTAAAAATAGGATATCAACTTAACATTTGTAGTAAACCTTAAGGAGTCGGGATACCTTTGTGGTGACAGTATGCTTTCGAACTAACCATGCTTCAGTTAGGACTTTCAAGGGTTGTAACGTGGCTTGGTTCGCGGTTTAAGAAACAAAGGATAAAGGCTCAAAGTTTATTTGTACCCACCCCTCTTCGTGATGATCTTCAGTCCTAGGCCCAGTTAATTCAACTTATGCATTCAGGTTCCAAGAGACTTTGGATTTGTACCTTTGATAATGATGATGGTTCGCAAGCAAAGAGAACTTTTGAGATGGCAGTCACTTCTTCCTTTTGGTAGTCATAACATCGTGTTGTTCAGGAATTTATTGACTTCTTTTTTCATCTTTTTGATATCCCTAACTTTTGCCTGAACTGTCTATTTTGAACTTACAGTCAGCGGGATGCCTTGATTTTTTTTTTTGCCTAAGTCATCTTTTGATTTTTGACTTAGCAGGCTTTTCTTTGTATATATGTTTTTTCATTTTTTTCTTTTTGAAAGATATTGACTGCCTTGTTTAATGATTGATGAAACCTCTTTGGGCTCTTGATTGACATCTCCAACACTTCTTTGATGTGTGCGGATGAACGCTTGTGGTTGAAACCTTTGTCGAAAGGTGTACTGAATGATTTCTCTTAAAATAGAATGCAAAGCCAAATTAACTGAGAACTGCCCTGCCCCAGGTTATGATTATGGGTTTTAATTAGCACAAGAAAGAAACTTCTACTTCTTAGGCTCAAAAAGGGGTTGACAAGGGATTAACATCCTTATATCTCCACTGTTTAGGAATTGAAACAATGCCTGTACATCGTCAGCATAGTCCGTTCAAAAGCATAATGTATGGGGTTGCGGTATCGTTTTCGTCATCCTCCCTCAAAAGGTATACAACTTTAGCAGGAGTTGAATATCACAAAACATATGCAAAGTAAAGACATAATTTAAAATGAGTGATAGCGAAATAATTTATTCAAGACATACATATGCAATGCACTGATGATGATTATTAAAACAGATAATGTCTATCATGAGTCAAATGTTTAAACAAACAGAAAAGAAACATGCAAATGAAAGTAAATCTAATGATCCAAAGTTCGTCCGTCTAGACGTCAATCAGTCTTGTCATGACTAGGCATAAGAGCGGTGATCACCACTGGAGTTCCAGGAGGGTTGAACTTGATTTCTCCGTTATTGATCAGATCTTAAATCTTATTCTTTAATGTCCAGCAATTGTTTGTGTAATGTCCAGGAATGTTGGAATGGTACACGCACCTTGTATTGAGATTTATAGTAGGAGTAGAATTTGTTGGCTCGATTGCCCTGAGCGTATGGATCATATGAGTGAATTGTTTGTCGTGACCCAATTGTCATGATTCCATTATCGTGACTCAATTGTCATGATTCCATTATCGTGACTCAATTGTCGTGATTCCATTATCGTGGCTCAGTTGTCGTGACTCAGTTGTCGTGACTCGGTTGTCGTGACTCAGTTGTCGTGACTCAGTTGTCGTGATTCGGTTGTCGTGACTCAGTTGTCGTGACTCAGTTGTCGTGACTCAGTTGTCGTGACTCAGTTGTCGTGACTCGGTTGTCGTGACTCAATTGTCGTGGCTCAGTTGTCGTGACTCAGTTGTCGTGACTCGGTTGTCATGACTCGGTTGTCGTGGTCTTTCCTGATTTGAGTGTCATGGTTAAGTCTTTAATGGCACAATTCAACGGTTTACCATCCTTTACATCATGCTCAGGATTGTTCGAATAGTAAGCACATCTCGCCTTGTAATCGTACCCCAAGAATAGGGGCGCCTTTAATTCTTCTTTCCCCTTGGCCGGGTTAAGGATCATCCCTCGGAACTGGTTATTCTGAGCCTGAAGATTTATGACTGATTGCTCGAGATCCATTTGTGCTGAAATAAACAGCGAGGAAGGACGAGAGACCTGTTATGCGATGTTATGAATGCAAATGTAATGTTTTCAAGGATCTATAGGAAATTTAGATTGGTTGCATTTTCGTCTGAAGAATTCTGAATTTTGTCTTTGAACGTCTTTCTTTGAGAATCAAGCTCACCATATCGAGTGGGTCATTGCCTCTGATTCGATGATACTTCTGAATTGGAAGGTACATGGCCAGAGGAAAATAAATCCTCTTGCCCCTTGATTAGGAATTCAGTCCTTGATAAGAGCACCTGAAATTGTGCGCCCTAAATCCCTAAGATCCTTGAAAGGGTTAGTTAAATCATGTTATGCGTATGATGTCATGATGTCATGATGTTATGCAAATGCAGTGCATCAAGTATGTCGTAAGATAGTAAGGGCAAAAAAGTCTTTTGACAAAACCTGCAAGGAAAACAAAGGTTAGTAGCAAACACAAGCAAGTCACACAAGTGTCCTTAGGTTTAAGGGCTTGCATGAAGTTTGTAGGTAAGTACCCTCCCCACTGAAGTTAAGTTGGTTCAACCTGTCCTAGAATAGTAACCAGGTTCTATGGTGCTCATATCCCTGATCTTTCTCGCGGGCATTATCTCAACATGGCACTCGATCGGCCAGCCAAAAGCATCCCTAGAGTCCAATCTCAATGAGTGTAGCATCGAGTATCAACCGACTTCAGTCAGGAATCCAAAGCCAGCTATCTCGCTACTTCCTATAGGCCAAAGTCAAGTTCAACTAAGGTTCTAAGGGCAAATTAGTGCTTATGACACCACGCGGTAGCCAAATGTCTCCTTGATCATATTCAAGGGCCATCAGGACAAACCAAAGCGTCGCACTAACGGTGGCCACTAGTTCAACCATAACGATACATGTCGTACAGCCTCCCTAGTCTCATGCCACATACCTAAGGTACACTAGATCCGGGTGTAGGATCTTTCACACAGCAGAATACCCAAAACAGCCTTTAAAGATAAAGCAAACAAGTCAAACAAATTTAAAGTGATCCTAGCTCTAAGGTAACCCCTCTTTTATTCGAAAGCATCCCCAGCAGAGTCGCCAGTTCTGTAATACGGTGAACCGACTTTTTATAATCGAAAAAATGTTGCGGATAGCAAGAGTCGCCACCGACTTTTATTTTATCCAATTGGAAAGGCTAAAAGAACAGGAAAAGACCTTTTTTAAAAAGATTTTGAGTTCGGGGGGTAAGTTATACAAAGGGAAGGTGTAAGGCACCCTTTGCATCCATGGTTATCCATGGGCTCTTAATTGCTTAGCTCACTTTTGTATTGTTTGAAATGTTTGAAAATGAGGTGTGAAAAGAAATTCGAATAAGAACTTTAGCTTGTAAATAAGCGTAGTCTTTTTGAAAAGTTTCTTTGAAAAGAAGTGGGAAAAGAAGTTTGATTTTGAATTTTGAATTGAGCAAGCAATTAATAGCAACTTCCCTAAGTTTAAAAATTTGTTCCTTTAGCTTTTCGAGGCGAAAGGATCTATCCATGCCATAAGAGGGCAGGAAGCCTTTCAATTGGATGTGTAAGGGTCATCGGGTTATCATTCGCCATAAGACTGTCCCATACCATAAAAAGGGCAGGTAGTCTAAGGGAAGGATATAATAGTCATTAATCTTTTTAGGCATCATGCGAGGATACCTTAGCAATTGGACAATCATCTTTATTTTTCCGAGGCAACATCGAGGGACCGAATTGATGATAATGAACTTAGGGCAACATTTGTTTGCTTTAGGTATCCTCGGAATCGAGGGACTTTGACTATTTAGTACAATTAAAGGCAACAGGTAACAGGCAACAAAGGCAACCAGAGGGATTACCCTAAAGGTGTGTGGGTGCAACAATCACGTGGTTAACTTCGATTACATTTATCTTGTAGTTAGGTGATCTATTTTTAGTTCATGGTTTGCACTCCCTAAATTACTAACCACGCAGTAAAATAATATAACAGATAACAGTTTTAAGTGCCTTTAAGGCCACACAATACAACCAGGGAACAGTTACATAATAATATGGGGAAGGGGACAATGAAACCAGCGGATCCCTTAATAGGGTTTGACATAAGTAATAAAAGAAAAATATCAAGGTTAGGGTTTTAGGATTACCAAACTCGGCAACTTGACAAACCTTTAGCTTTGATCGATGAAGGTTGATGGGCAAAGGTTTGTTGAAGCATTGACTCTGACCATTTGGAGATTGACAGAAAAGAATAAAGAAGTAAGTGTAGGAGGAGTTCATTGACAAGGCAAAATAAATGTATATAAAAAAGAAACAATAGACAGAAATAATATTTGTAAAATAAAAGAGAAAGAAAAAGAAAATAATAAAGAAATTTAATCGGACTTAGCTTTGTAAAAGGCGTGGCGTGTTGTCGGAAGGTATCTGGAGAATAACCCTGAAAAGGACATAGGAAAATACTTTCAGTGTATGACTGTTTCTCGTAAACCCTGATTAGGGCACAAGTTAACCATGATTAATAGCATAAAGAAAATCGATTTAAGTTTTCAACTTAATTAATTAAATCGGCAAAATATATATATTTTTTATTATCTAACCCTAATAACTTAATCAATTAAAAAATTATAATTAATTAAATAACCAAACAATTAATTTATTTAATCTTTTAAATTAAATGTTTTTATATTTTATGTTTTTTTATGAAAGAGGAAATACAAACAAAAACTTGTTGAAATAGAATATTAAAAGGATTTGGAAGAATAACAATAAACATTTAAATAAAAAATGTATAAGAAAAATAAGAAAGATTAGAAACACTCAGCTGGGATTCAGTGTGGTATGCTTGTGGAGGTCTATGGTGGAACTGCAGTTTGGTGGCCTTTAGATCCTGTACGCTGGGGATCCAAGAGTGTTGATGAGAGGACACACCGTGAGGCTGCGTCTGGAGGGGACACTGGATCTGTGTGGCTAATACAACAAGACATAGAAAAAAAAAATAAAAAAATAATTCGCAGCCGTCAAGGGTCGAACCCTCGACCTCATATACCAAAGCCTTTGGACGCCATCGTTCTCCATTGAGCCATCGATAATACGCTGTTAGTTACACGCGTGCTAATCACAATAAATGAATCAGATTTACTAAAATTAAAAAAAAACAAAATCGCGCCCAGGCTTCTCGTCATCTTCCTCGTTTGATTTTCAGAAACAGCAGTACTTTTGCCCACGGTTTCTAAACGTTGTCGTAGCCTGCAAACCTTCGAAAACGCAACATAAATCAAAGGAACGACCATGTATCGATCCGAAATTGCTTCCTGAGCGTAATGGCACCAGTCTCATGGTCCGATTGATCCTGCATACAAAAACCCTAAATCGAAGGTCACTAACCCTAGCCATGGTGAATGATGGTCCCTGCACTTGAACAACAATCAAACCATACAGAAAACTTCGCAATAACATCCAGAATACAAAGATGCAATCGAATTACATTAACCATGCATAAATTAATGGAAACGAAATCAAAATAATACGTGCAAACCGTGAACGTATGTGCTTGCTTCTGGACGCTTTTGATCTTGACAATGCTTAGGAAACAATCAGTAATATCCCAAGGACAAGTCTGAATCTCAAAAAGTCTATGAATCAAGCCCAAGCCTTAAGAATGACTTTGATTTTTCCTGCACTTGATGAACTCGGTTTTGGCTTCTTTTGTCTGCAAATCTTCTCAAAAATCCGTCCCCTCTTGTCTGCCAATTCTTGTGTTTATATATTGGACAAGTTAGGTCAACAAAATAACAACAAATCTTTGATGAATCATGTATTAGTGATTTGAGAAAATATGATTGAAAATTAATTATAAAACTTTCTAATTTGACCAATATTGACTCAATTTGTCCAAAGATTATTTGGTCCCTTTAAGAGAATATATTTGATTGATTCTTTGACTTAAAATCAAAGCAAATATATATTTCACATTTATTTTATTTATTTATGGTTTAAAGTGATAAAAACCATAAAATAATTAAATAAAATAATAAAAATAGCATGACTCTTGCTCTAGGGCGTGCATGGGCTTATGATAGATATTGGATGGAAAGAATGTAGGCCCATTTGGAAACATTTGGAGTTTTTGAACCTTTTCTCTTCACACATGCCCTTGAAAATAGTCAAATTTTGACAAGGTCTATCTCCCTCAATTTTTGAGGTATGGAGGTATTCTTGGACTTTTTAGAAACCTTGAAGAGTCCTCTAACCAATGTCTTTGGTCTCACATCAAAATCCTTTTCCATTCTTATTTTATGCCCTTTTGAAAAAAGTGTCTTTTTGTTGACTTTTGGGTCCAATCAGTCGACTGTTGACTTTCTGAGCAATTGAGTGATCAATCCTTTGAGCTGAGCCTTGAATTTTGTCATGGAGATAGTGTGAGATGCATTGAGCCATATGAGATGTCTTGGAGTTTTGATTCACTGATTTTCCTTTGAATGAGCCAGACCCTGGTTTTAGAGCCTTGTATAGGAGAGTGTGTCTTGGAGCTTTGTGTATTGATTTGTATTTGTGTAAGAGAAATTGTATGGGCAAATTTTGGGGTATGACAGATACATCTAGCATTTAGACGACATTTGTCTATTTTCCTTTGCTTCCACTAGCATAAGTGGGAACTACGATTGCTCTGACTTTCTCAACATCCCTTTGAGAATACGTTGGCACAAGGTCGATCCTTGGCGAGCAAAACAAAACAAAAAAACCATTCAAACCTTAGCACCCGTAGACCCCGAGCTACAGATGCTCTGATTCCCTCTAAGGGATATGTATGCAGAGGATCTCGATGATCTTTGCGAGCATAATCAAACAAACACCTTAGGTCCCACCTATTTCACAACAGAACCTTCACCGTAGCATAGAATAAAAAACAATAAAGAACCCTGTAGAGTACTACAGATACGTTGGGTGCTAATACCTTCCCTTCGTATAACCAACCCTCTTACCCAAGATCTCCCCCCACTTTTAGGTTATTGCAGCTTTTTTCCTTTTCCTCCTTTGGAAATAATAAAAAGTTTGGTCGAAACAAAGAAAAATCATTTTTATGAGCACTCGAGCCCAAAGAAGGCATCAGGTGTCTCATCCCACAAAAAAGAGGAACAAAACGATTTTTCGCCCGCGACAAATAACAGCAGAGTAATAACAGAATAAGAGTCCAGAGGCACTAGGTCCATAAGTCCGAATCTCCAAAATGCTAGGGATAGTAACCAATAGTCCAAAAGAGAGCCTTATGTGTTTTTTAGATTTTTGTTGTTTATTAGTGTTTTAGCATAAAAGTAAAGTATGGTCCAAGTGGACAAAAGGAAAATAGCGGAAGCATAAACATATGTCCAAGTGGACAAAGAGAAAATAACGGAATTATAAACGTCCAAATGGACAAAGAGAAAATGGCGGAATGTAAATATGATGAAATGATAAAATAAAGCGATAAAGCGAGAAATATAGAGAGCGGTATAATAAATTGCGGAAATTAAAGTTAGTTGTTAGATGTTAAAGATAACCATCTTGAAACTTGTCAAGTATGTTATCAAAGTTAGTAATGAAGATCGATGGTGAGTGAATGATGTACTCGGATTTAAGGTCAATGGAAACTTATTAGAAGCTTGATAAAATCATAGCGACTACACGATAAATTTCCATAAGCCATAAATCAACCGCATACAATTCTCTTCCATATTTGATCTTTTATCGAGTCGGGACAAATGTAGGAGAACTCTCCATGTATCAAGATCATCAATCAAAAGAAATAAGAAGGAGAAGAAGAAATGATCTAGCCTTTATCAAGAATCCATAGAATTCTCAAGATATCAAGACTTTCATCGATCAAGAGAAAATAAGATAAAAAAAAAATAAGAATGAAAACAAATTGATCTAGTCTTTATCAAGAATCCATAGAATTCTCAAGATATTAAGACTTTCATCGATCAAAAGAAAGTAAGATGAAAAGATAAGAATGAAAACAAATTGATCTAGTCTTCATCAAGAATCCATAGAATCCTCAAGATGTCAAGACTTTCATCGATCAAAAGAAAAATAAGATGAAAATAAGAATGAAAACACAAAAGATAACCAACTCACACTATCATTAATATCATTCATCCATTTTAGTGGATTAGGTCATTTCAAACCTATCAACACCCTAGATCCAATGATATTAATGAAGTGTAGGAAGAAGGAAGCCAAAACAAGCACAAAAAAGGCAAAAAACCACATTCTGCCTGCTGGAAATCGATTTCATGCAGGGGGAAATCGATTTCCATAGTGCAGTTTTCAAAAAAAACAAGTTACGTTCAGCAGGAAATCGATTTCAGCCTTAAGGAAATCGATTTCCTCAGTGTAAATTTCAGCAAAAACAACATTTAAAGGCATGAAACTTGACTTGAACAAATATACAAACACCTTATGATCACACATCAATTAGAGCACGAATTTTCCATCAAATCACCAACAAATAGCACCAATATAGCATCAAAGATGCATTGAACACAAACAACAAAGAATCACATTGTGATATACAAAAAGGATGAAGAAAATTACCAAATCTTGAACAAAACTTAGATCTACTTCAAGAATCACCAACACAAATCTTGATCTCTCAACAATTGAAGAAAAAAGAGTGAAATAAATGGTGGTTTAGCTCAAAGTTTGTGAGGTTCAAGATGTGACTCACAAACTTTATGAAAGAACAAAGAGCTTTGGTGAATTTGGTAGGGATGAGGAGAGAAATTGCAAGGGGTTTTTTGGCTCTCAAAGCTTGAGAAATGAGAGAGTAGTGGCCTCTATTTATAGAATTGGAGCAAGAGTAGTGGTAGTTTGGTCTTTTTGCATTTGGTAATTAACTTGTGTTTAATTGGTGATTAAAGTGGTATTTAAATGGTAAAATGAGGTTTAAGTGGGTTTAATGAAGGGATTAATTTTGATTAGGTGGAAAATTGGTAAAATGATCAAATAAAAAGGTGCCAAAATGATGTCAAGCTTCCCTCCTTATATTTTTTGAATTTCGCCTCAAGGAAATCGATTTCCCCAGGAGTGAAATCGATTTCACTCTGTTCCAGAAGAGAAATTGGCGCAAAATACACTAGGGAAATTGATTTACCTAGGAGGGAAATCGATTTCATGCTGTCCAGAATGTGATTTTGTTGATGATTGCTGCAGGGAAATCGATTTACCCAGTAGGGAAATCGATTTCATCAGTCAAAAATGTGAAAAATGCCTTGTTTATTGCATGTCTTGGCTTGGTACCTACAAAACAAAAGCCTACAAAGAAACAAAGCAATGTTTTTGGTATTTGGGTTAGTATAAAACAAATTAAAGAAAATTAGGTGCTTGATAGTTCCCCTCAAAGACGAAGCAAACATAACACCGAAAAATGAAATCTCAAGATTGTGATCTTGATTAATGATTGAGATGCAAATGATGTATGATCTTAGGGTCAAAAATTGGGGTATGACAGGTTGTCCATGATTCCTCGACCAAACTCTTCTTACAGCGGACAATCTCAACATCCCTTCTACTCAAATGGCTTCTACTACTTCAGCTCGAGTTGCTTCGGATCTTACGCGTCCTCGTACTGGCTCTACCATGATCTTATATATCACATATACAGTCAGTGAGCTGGCCAGGCTCAACGAATGAATACTACGATAGTAAATTCGGGCTAGCAACACACACATGTGAGGGAGAAGAGAATTGCTAGTGATGTCTCATGGCAGGGACAAGAATCGACCTGCTCTGATACCAACTGTAACACCTCATACATATATGTCTAGAATAATATGTAGTGATGCTATAAATGGTACAAGAAACATACATAAGCGTTAAAGACAAGAAATTAAAATCGTATACAATTCAAAAGTCCAACTGAAAACGAATATGATTGGCTTGTCTTCAACAATGCACAGCGGAAAGATAACGTCTGACGAGGTCTTCCTGCCATTTGCTTGTCCACAGTCTTCAAAGCAATCCTTCAAGCAATCCGTCTACTTCTAACCTGTTCCTGAAAATACTTAAGAGGATTGGGGTGAGATTACTAAATCTCAGTGAGTTCCCCTATCTTACGGGTTCGCTCGGTTCTACAAGGTGCATGCAATCAAACGGATTCACCGAGAATCCGGGTTTTCCTCACGGCTAGGTTCAAATACAAACAAGGATACACCACCATTGGAAGTCCCATAACTATCCAATGAGGTAAAAACAACAACAGGCTCAACGCCATCACAAACAAGTATGCAGACCCGTACCCGTGTACGAGGAATCCAGGAGTAGAATCTGCGTGTCTACCTAGGCTGTCAAACCACACCCTCGGTGAGTTACACCCGTACATCGCATCAAGAGACTTGCACAGGCACATCGCAAGACTAATCGGATATTCTTCCTAAATGAAATCCATCCGAGATGAGTTACAGCCGTGACATGGCCTAAGTGGCGTCCGACCCCATCACTGTCCATACGCATATGAGTTAACGTCGAGTGCAAATACGCCATCTTGACAATACGAGCCCACCGGGCGAAAGCCTAGTGACTATCTATGTGACATCACTAGAGGTGAGTCCGAAGTGATGTAGCCTACGTGGCATCACGACCCCACCATACCAAGCACGCCGATATGTTACATCAAGGTGGGAAACGCCATTCAAGACCCTCACCAGCATATCGCAATGGTAGCTCAGTTGCACAAATACATACCGAGCACGCCGATGTGTTACATCAAGGTGGGAAACGCCATTCAAGACCCTCACCAGCACATCGCAATGGTAAATGATGGAACTAAGTCCATAAACAGGCCTTACCACCTAGTAGCTTAAGCTTTACTCCGATTCAAGCATACACACATCATTAATATCACACAGCATGGTATCAGCCATCACACAGGCAATCACATCCGAATGTTCAACCGGAACAAACGGAAAACAATGCATAACCATACATAACATTACATGTGATTTATAACTCATCCAACATGCATATCAATGTCATATCCATAGTGTAATCATCATAGAAACACATATTTACTCGAACAATTCCATGATAATTCTCAATCCGAAACAAGAGGCTTTCGGTTCCCAATTCGGAACGAAACTGCACTCAATAGGGAAAATTATCAATTCTGTATCAGACTAGTTCGCTACAACGAACTCAAACAGAAGATAAACTTCTTCAAATCCAGGTCAGTTCGCTACAGCGAACTCCTAGCAAAGCCTCGATTCGCTACACCATTCGCTACAGCGAATGAAAGTTCGCTGCAGCGAACTCTGCAAAATCAGCAAAATGCAGAAACGCATTTGGGGTCCCCAAGCCCCAAATTTCTACATGCAGCCATTGATGATCGAATAATAAGCTATAGTAAACATGCCTACATTCATTTAGGATAACATTATACAACCTAATAGTTAGGGTAACATCCTAGTCTAAGTTCAACCCAAGGATAACATCTCATTGACATAAACTCAAGGCTAAAATTATGCTTATTCTAAAACCAAGCAACTCCTAATCATGTGCCATAATTTATATCTGCATCAAAAGCATGTTATCTAAGCAATATCACATAGAGCACTGAAAGACCTTTCCAACCCTTCTGACGGCGCTCCGTTTCGAGTTGTAGAACTCAAGTTATGGCTGTTTTAGTGAAACACAAATGTGCAGTCTGCAGACATTTGCTGCAGCGAACACAGAGTTCGCTGTAGCGAACCTGACAGTGCAGAACACAGATTTTAGGGTTCTAACCTCCATTTTTGCATCTTAATCAATCCTAATTCAAACTCAAACAAGTAATAACGATCCAATACATTTATTACCATACTGAGAACACATTTTTATCAATTGATCAAGCATGCAAAGCATCAAACTCAACCCAAAACCCAACATGCATACATTCCCAAACTACCTACCCAAGTTCTATCTAATGGAACTCACCTCATACCATGGAGATTCTGGTTTGCATGGTAGAATAATGGAGATGATGATGATACTGATTCTGAGTTTGGAAGGATGAAATAGATGATTTTATCACTTGATCATGGTTTTTCCTCCATAGTTGTTAAAGCTTCCCACACATGCAAGAGCTTGATGAAGATGATGAGCTTCTCTCCTCTTCTCCAAGTTTCACGTTTCCCCTTCCTTTCTCTCTTCCAAATTCTGATTTTGCATCACATAAGAATGAGGTTTGTATCCAAACAAGCCCTTAAGTGGTCCATGCCATGATCAATGACCATATTGCCCCTCAACTATATGAAAATTACCGGTTTGCCATGTAGTTCCAATCTAACCATTTCCCCTTAATTCTATAAACTTCTCTTAGTCCTTCATAGTGTATAAATATACATGCTTAGGAAATATGGGATATTACATTCTCCCCCCCTTAAATAGAATTCGTCCTCGAATTCTTTACTATCATCAAGAAAACAAGCTCCATGCGTCTTCCTCCAATGAGGGGATGAAATGCCTTTACATTCCTCCTTAAGATAACTTTATGAATCTTCTTGAGCTTCGTTCCATCCAAGAACACAAATCCGCTAAAAAAAAACTTGTGTCAAAACATTCCTGACTCTAAGTCTCAGTCCTCACACAACACATCCTTTCCGGGGTCCTCAACCTTTAATCAACATAAGTCACATACTCTCCACTCTCTTGGTCTTGATTTCTGATTCCCAGATGTTCAATTCGACTTGCTCCAAGTCTACTGCCTTCGTACGACAAAACTCTTACTTTTATCCTTGATTCAGCCTTAGACGATATAATTGCACTACAAGCCACAAGGGTGTACAATCCTACAACTATAACATTGATATCTGACAACTTCCCACAAAGCTTCACTAACAAAGGGTGAACTCTAACAGCGGTCCTACAACCATAGCCCATGTTTTCAAGCACGCTCATAAGTGCACAAGACATATGCACGACGAGTCTTCGTCAAGTAACATCCTTTACTCGACTTCATCATTCAAATGGTCACGATACTCACTAGCTCAACCATCGACCAGGGGAATATCTGATCACACATCAATCATGAAGCCTCCTCTAAGCTGGTACATTAACAATACCTCTCAATATTATGGTGGATCACTGAGAGATAGAAACAAACGAAACATTGCTCCAATGAGTTTTCTTAGGAAGATATCTCTATTCCAACACAAAATCCTACAAGTAGTCTGTCTATACCCACTACATACTTATCTGATTCTGCCTATCCGTTGCGCTACTCTGATCTCTATCGGTCACACACTCCTTGGAATCCTTGGAATTACACTTCTTCCATAGTCCACTTAGTCCCATTACTACACCACACTTAGTCCTTTATTAGCAACAATTCCTTCTCAACATTTGTCCAAATACAACACGTGCCAGAACCTTAAACACACTCATCATCCACTACTCCTCGAGGTTGAATAATTCCCAAAATTAAGTCACTAACTTTTCCATTATTATGGATTACTTCCACTTGGACACAACTTGGTACACATGCTTTGGTTCAAGAACTCCCAAAGCCAAAAACTCTCTCTGATTACAAGTTTGCCTTATCTTACCGACTTCCACATCTTACAGCTGCCACGATAACTCTCCCCAACCATACAACTCCACACCGTTGGTGTGACAATACTTCTAATAACTCACGCGACTTGAATTATGTAATAACCTCTTCAAAAAAGAGGACTATCATATGCAGTTTCTGGAATTTCTTTCCCTTCTCCAAAAATGTGGGCTATCATATGCAAATTCATGAATTTTTTACCCTCTCAAAAAACGTGGACTATCATATGAAATTTCTATAATTTATGTCCCCACTTAAAAAAGATGGACTATCATATCAATTTCTAGAATTTATTTCCCTTCTCCAAAAACGTGAACTATCATATGCAATTTCAAGAAATTCTTTCCCTTCTCTAAACACGTGAAATATCATATTCAATTTATTGAGTTTTGTTCCCATCTAAAAAAACGTGGATTATCATATGCAATTTTCAAAAATTTCGTTCCCTTCTCCAATAAGCATGGTCTATCATATGAATTTCTGAAATTACTTTCCCCTCTTCAAAAACATGGACTATCATTTGCAATTTCTAAAATTTCTTTCTCTTTTTCAAATAATGTGGACAATCATATGCAATTTCTTGAATTTTTAACCTTCTCCAAAAAAGTGGACCATGATATGAAATTTATAGAGTTTCTTTCCCTTCTCCAAAAACGTGTACTATCATATGAGATTTATAGAATTTCTATCACTTCTCGAAAAATGTGGTCTATTATATGCAATTTATTGAATCTCGTTCCCTTCTCCAAAAACATGGACTATCATATGCAATTTTAGGAATTTGTTTCCCTTCTCTAACAAACATGGTCTATCATATGAATTTATATAATCAATTTCTGTAACACCCCATACATAATTGACTAGTATATTATGCATGAAACGTTAATAATTGATATTGAGTACATACAAAAGCCAAGGATACAAGATGATCCATTTAAAATACAACATGAAATAATAATAATAATTACAAAACACGTGTCTTCAATGGATCTTGCACAGCGGAAAGATGAGATCAGACGAGGTTTTCGAGCCAACACCACTTCCAAGTCTTTAGTCCGAACCTGCTACTGACCAACCACTACCAAACTGCACCTGAAAAAAATATAAGTTGATTGGGGTGAGATTACTAAATCTCAGTGAGTCCTCCTATCCTATGGGTCCACTCAGTTCTATAGGGTACATGCATCAACAAAATCGAATCCACCATTGATCCGGGGTTTATCCTCACATCCGGTACAAGTACGAAGCAAACACATGAATCGTCCACCATAGGAGTCATCGCATCACAGTACACAAATAGTACAACAAACACGTATGCAGACCCATACCCATGTACGGGGAATCCAGAAGTGGTAATAACCAAACTACCAAGGCTGCACACACACCCTCGGTGGGTTCACCCATGCCTATTTGTCAAGAGACTTGCACAAGCACCCTGCAAGAGTGATTAAATGGGTTCGCACAAGCCTACTTGGCTGCGAGATGATCTTGCCTAAGAGGCGACACCGTCCCATTAACCATCTGTACGCACGTGGTGTTAACGGAAAGTGCAACACGCCGTCTCGACGCATGAGCCCATCCGGGTAGGAACCTAATGATGTAGCCTACATGGCATCACTAGAGATGGTTTACCTGTTATGCGTAGGCTTACTTAGCCGCATAACGCCATCATACCGAGCACGCAAGTGTGTTAACGGCAAGTGAGTAAAACCCCGTATGGAAACTCACGAGCACACTGCAACGGTAGCTCAGGTGTGTTAAACATACCAAGAACGCCAATGTGTTAACTGCAAGTGAGACACGCCTCATAGACTCTCACGAGCACATCGCAATGGTAATTGAAAACTAGTCCATATACAATGGTGCCTTACCACCTAGTAGTGGCCCACTTCGATTATAGCATACCACACGCATAACAAGCGTCAATCACACAATACAATCTGTAACACCCTTCTTAACCCCGCGGAAAATTTTTCAAAAATCAGAGTAAAACATGAGAAAGGGCATTACAACTCCAATAAGATAAATAAACATTCATGTCATGCCATATAAGGAACGATAAACCAAAATTATTCAGGTAGCATGTTAACACAGCGGAATATTCTTAACAACTGAATAATCAACAACCGGAGTCATAGACTCATAATTCAACCATAAACCATAAACAAAACAGAAGTTTATCAAACGACTCTAAAATAACGTTCCCGGTGTTACACGACCAGAGCATGACACAGACCCAACCGACTCTAACGAGCTACTTGACGAGCTAATCCTCACCAAGTATACGAGCCACTCCTCAATCTGAAAAATAACAACAGTAAGGGTGAGTTTCATTCGCATTAACAAATGTTATAGGAATATAAAAAATACAACTTCATCCATACATTAATCACCCAAATCAATTATATTCAGATAGCATAGCAACATTTATCAAATGCAGTCATTCACACTAGAATACACACAAATTGCAACATTGGACAACTTCCATTCATGTTACAATTATACACAACAACCTAATGCAATGCAACTAAATGCATGTGGTACCAATCATGGGATAACCCATCTCACCGATCCACCACCATAAAGATTCGGCTACTTCTCTCACTAATTCCATACAATGGGAATTAGCTACCGCTGTCCCACCACCATAAAGGATACAGCCCACAACATGATTATGAAATGCATGCATCAACCACGACATGCTCATCATTAACATCCACCGACAATTCATAATCATTTATGTCACAACACACAAGCATAATAATATCACAACCATTTGATATTCATCACAGCATAATACATTTACCACCACAAATATATTACCATTTCATCAATCATAATAGCTAGAAAACACTGCATAGCATGTTCATACTATTATTCAACCATCACCAAACACAATCCACAAAACCAACAAAGTGATTTTTAAATTATAATCCCCTAATATACATCATAAAATAGGGCATTAATTCATCTACCAAGTACTCGAAACGGCGTACAAAAAGGATTAACGGTTTAAAAGTTACGGATATTTAAAATAAGTATTTTTCCAAAAAGCTTCAGTGGTAACCGGTTACCTAAATGATGTAACCGGTTACATCACTGACAGTAACTTTTATTTTTCAATTTCGCCCAGTGGTAACCGGTTACCTTAATGATGTAACCGGTTACATCATCGCGAAATGCAATTCTTCGCCTGTTTAAGACCATGTAATCGGTTACTTCCCTCATGTAACCGGTTACATTACTGATATAGCAGAAAAATCACTTTCCTGCAGCACTGTTTCCATTCCAAGTGCGAACCCAATCATTTCAACACGTCCAAAATCTCATCACAGCACGAAAATACACATTTATACATGCTTCTAACAGGTTTTGACATCAGTAATCAGCATCAAACATCATTCACAACAACACAATTGCATCATACATCATAATTTGAACCTAAAGTCCTACAAACCCCAAAACCCCAAACACCGACATATAATCCAATTCGGAATCCTAATATACGAAATCGATCGAATCATTCATAATACCCATAATAGAGGTTAATGAGAAGAATCCCCCCTTACCTCGATGTCGAATTCTTGGATGCTCGTTCTCTTCGCACTTGCTCTTCTCCCAATTTCACGTTCAACTCTTCTGCTCCCTTTTGGTTCTCTTTTCACAAAATACTCCTCTTTTCTATTTTATGAAAATATAACTTAATTTTAGAAAAGGGCTTTGCAACTGATACACCCCCCAACTGCTACTTACAACACTGGCCCATTAGCCTTATTTCATCCATATTCTCAAATAATTTCGTTTAATTCTAATATTTAATAAAAAAAATTAATTAAATTAAATAAAGAATTTTATGGGGTGTTACACAATCAATCCCGAATGTTTAACCGAAACAACGGGCATTAATGATCATTATCACACAAAGCATCATGCCACAAATAAGCAACCATCTCAGAACGTCAATCGAACGGACGGATAAACATAATATGATCATCATAAAGCATATCAATATAATGCATTAATTAATGATCCGCATATTGAGAATCAACACATCCATGATCATAAACAACATTAACATGTTCAAATACAATTTAAACAAGTCTCACCCGACTAAGGAGGCGTTCGGTTCTCTATTCGGAACGAAACTGCTCTCGGGGGAATTAGTAACGTAAAATCTCGCCCGACAAGGCGCACTAAGTGGGGTTCCAATATTATTAAATCAAACATTCTTATTTGGGGACCAATTTTATTAGAAAGTACACGTCGCTAGCTTTCCAACGATATAAGGTTTGCGCAATTCCGATACCCGAGCCGAAAGTTACGAATTTCCGAAGTTTGCTGATTTTTCCCCCTGCGCCCAGGGTAACCGATTACCCAAACTCAGTAACTGATTTTTCCTCCCCAAGCTACTCTGACCAACGCTATCTCCTTGCCACGCAATTGTTTCACCTTCCGATCCTCAATCCTCGTAGGCAAATCTTCCACTGTCAGATTATCCTTTACCTGTACATCATCCACTTGGATAACATGTGACGGATCAGCAATGTATTTCCTCAACTGCGACACATGGAATACATCATGCAGATTCTCAAGTGTCGGTGGTAACGCAATGCGATACGCCACCTCTCCCACTCTTTCTGAAATCTGAAACGGACCAATAAAACGCGGAGTCAACTTCCTTGACTTTAGAGCTCGTCCGATACCAGTCATAGGTGTAACTCTCATAAACACGTGATCTCCTTCTTGAAACTCAAGTGTTCTCCGTCTCTTGTCATGATAACTCTTCTGACGACTCTGAGAAGCCTTCATCTTCTCCTGAATCATTTTAATCTTTTCTGTCGTTTCTTGAACAATCTCTGGTCCAATCACCGCACTTTCGCCAGATTCATACCAACATAAAGGCGTCCTACATCTCCGACCATACAAAGCTTCAAACGGAGCCATACCAATGCTCGAGTGAAAACTATTATTGTAGGTAAATTCGATCAAGGGTAGATAACTATCCCAAGTACCACCTCTTTCCAACACACAAGCACGCAATAAATCTTCTAGCGATTGAATAGTTCTTTCCGTCTGTCCATCCGTCTGCGGATGATAAGCAGAACTCAATCTCAGCTTAGTACCCAAAGCCTTCTGCAACCCTTCCCAAAATTTGGATGTAAACCTTGGATCTCTATCTGACACGATACTCGAAGGAATACCATGTAAACTCACTATCTTCTCAATGTACAATTGAGTCAGCTTCTCCATTGGGTAATCCATTCTCATTGGTATAAAGTGAGCAGACTTAGTCAACCTATCCACTATGACCCAAATGGCCTCATAGTTCTTCACCGTCCTCGGCAATCCAGAAACAAAATCCATGGATATACTATCCCACTTCCATTCCGGAATAAATAACGGTTGCATAGCTCCATATGGTTTCTGATGCTCAACCTTCGACTTCTGACAAGTTAAACAAGCATAGACAAATTCAGCTATTTCCTTCTTCATTCCAGGCCACCAAAACAGCTTCTTCAAATCATGATACATCTTGGTCGCACCAGGATGTATACTCAATCCACTACGATGTCCTTCTTCGAGAATACTCTTCCTCAATTCAGAAACGTTAGGAACACAAACACGATTACCAAACCTTATAATACCATTCTCGTCGATTCTGAATTCACCTCCCTTGCCTTGGTTAATTAGAGTCAATTTATCCACTAACTCTACATCAACTTTCTGACCCTCTCGAATCTCTTCCAGAATGCCACTAGTCAACTTCAGCATGCCCAACTTAACACTGACAGGAGTGTCTTCGCATACTAAACTCAAATCTCTGAATTGTTCAATTAAATCCAATTCTCTCGCCATAAGCATAGACATATGCAAGGACTTCCTACTCAAAGCATCGGCAACCACGTTTGCTTTACCCGGATGGTAATTCAGCCCAAAATCATAATCCTTGAGGAACTCTAACCATCTCCTTTGCCTCATATTCAGCTCTTTTTGATCAAATAGATACTTCAGGCTCTTGTGGTCACTAAACACTTCAAACCTCGAACCATACAGATAGTGTCTCCACAATTTCAACACAAATACCACTGCTGCCAACTCTAAGTCATGAGTCGGATAGTTTCTCTCATGTACCTTGAGTTGCCTCGACGCATAAGCGACTACCTGTTGATTCTGCATTAGTACACCTCCTAATCCCAACAATGAAGCATCACAATATACAACAAAAGATTCCGCCGGATTCGGCAAAATCAAGATCGGCGCACTAGTCAATCTCCTTTTCAATTCTTGGAATCCTTCTTCACATTTCGAATCCCAGATGAATGCTTGACCCTTCCTAGTCAACTTAGTTAACGGTAACGCTAACTTCGAGAAACCTTCAATGAACTTTCTATAGTAACCCGCAAGACCAAGGAAACTACGGATTTCGAAAACTGACTTCGGAGCTTCCCATTGAGACACTGCTTCTACTTTCGTTGGGTCAACGGCAATACCATATTTAGAAATTACATGCCCAAGAAAGCCTACTTCACTTAACCAGAACTCACACTTTGACAGCTTCGCATAAAGTTTCTTTTCCTTCAGTAGTTCTAATACCACTCTCAGATGCTCTGCATGTTCTTCTTCACTCTTAGAATATATTAGAATATCATCGATAAATACCACTACAAACTGGTCCAGATAAGGATGGAAGATCCTATTCATATACTCCATGAAAACCCCCGGCGCATTAGTTACTCCAAATGGCATCACTGTATATTCGTAATGACCATACCTTGTTCTAAACGCCGTTTTCTGAATATCGTCCGTCTTCACCCGAATCTGATGATATCCCGACCTCAAGTCAATTTTGCTAAACACACTCGCACCAACCAGTTGATCCATCAAATCATCAATCCTCGGCAATGGATACCGATTCTTGATAGTAACTTTATTCAGCTGTCTATAATCCACACACAGTCTCATAGAGCCTTCTTTCTTCTTTACCAACAACACCGGCGCACCCCACGGCGACACACTAGGACGAATGAATTCTTTTTCCAGTAACTCTTCCAGTTGACTCTTCAATTCTGCTAATTCAGATGCCGACATACGATACGGCGCCATGGACACAGGACTAGTTCCAGGAACTAACTCAATAGCAAATTCTACCTCCCTCTCTGGCGGTAACTCTCTTACATCTTCTGGAAAAACTTCTGGAAATTCACATACTACTGGTAATTCACTACTCACCGCTTTCTTCTTCACTTCCATGGATGCAATCAACATAAACACGGCAGCCCCGTCCTTCATGGCTTCATCCACTTGTCTGGCAGTCATTGCTAAATCCTCGACACTGACATCTTCAGGAAAAATAACTGTCTTCGTGAAACAGTTGATATGAACCCGATTAAATTGCAACCAATTCATACCCAGGATGACATCAAGTTGTTCCAACGGAAGGCATACTAAGTCCATTCCGAACTCTCTACCAAAAATATCAATTGGACAGTTCAAACAGGCAGACGAAGTAGTCACTGAACCCGACGCAGGAGTGTCAATGATCATACTTCCAGGAATATCAGATATTTCCAAGTTCAGACGTTTAGCACAATCCAATGAAATAAACGAGTGAGTTGCTCCAGTATCTATTATTGCATTTAAAGGAGTGCCATGGATAAAACACGTACCTTTAATCAATCGATCATCTGGAGTAGTCTCTGAACCTGATAAAGCGAAAACTTTACCCCCAACTTGATTCTTCTTTGGCTTAGGACACTGTGGACTGATATGGCCCTCTTCACCACAGTTATAACAAGTCACAGTCCTTCCTTTGCAGTCAACAGCAATGTGGCCTGCTTTACCACACCGGTAGCACTTCTTCTCTTCGCTTTTGCACTCATGAACGCGATGTCCCGGTTCTCCACACTTAAAGCACTTAACAGGAGCACTAGAGTCTCCCCCACTAGGCTTCTTCCAACTTCCAGCTTTATAATTACCTCTACCATATGGTTTACCACGGTCCATAGGCTTCTTCCCTTTCTTGTCAACTAACTCACGGGAGTGAGATGACTTCAGCTTCAGGTTATCCTCTTCATAGATTCTACTACAATCTACCAAATCAGCAAACCGGGGAATCCTTTGGTACCTGATTCCCTGCTTAATTTCATCACGGAGACCATTCTCGAACTTAACACACTTCGAAAATTCGCTCTCTTCATCATTGTTATAGTGGATATAGTACTTGGCCAGCTCAACAAACTTTGAAGCATATTCCGGTACCGTCATGTTACCTTGTGTCAGCTCCAAAAACTCAACTTCTTTCTTGCCCCGAATATCCTCAGGAAAGTACCTCCTCAGGAATTCTTGCCTGAACACAGCCCAAGTAATCGCTACACCTGCAGATTCAAGTTCATCTCTACTAGCCATCCACCAATCATCAGCTTCTTCAGACAGCATGTGAGTCCCATACCTCACCTTCAGATTCTCAGCACAATCGATCACTCGGAAGATCCTTTCAATTTCCTTCAGCCACCTCTGAGCGCCTTCGGGATCGTGCGTGCCTTTGAACAAAGGAGGATTGTTCCTCTGAAAACTGTTCAGCTGCCTGTCAGCACCAATACCAGCTCCATTGGCATTCCCTCCCAACACACCAGCAATCATGCCCAGAGCCTCAGCGATCGCGTCGTCGTTTCTTCCTCCTCTTCCGGCCATTGTTCTGATAAATATCAAACAATATTCATTAGAACAAGAAGTATCGACAGTGTCAACCTTACACTAGTCATATACGAAGGATTAACCGACTCTAAGACTCTGACTCAAACGACCGACTATGCTCTGATACCACTATTGTAACACCCTTCTAAACCCCGCGGAAAATTTTTCAAAAATCAGAGTAAAACATGAGAAAGGGCATTACAACTCCAATAAGATAAATAAACATTCATGTCATGCCATATAAGGAACGATAAACCAAAATTATTCAGGTAGCATGTTAACACAGCGGAATATTCTTAACAACTGAATAATCAACAACCGGAGTCATAGACTCATAATTCAACCATAAACCATAAACAAAACAGAAGTTTATCAAACGACTCTAAAATAACGTTCCCGGTGTTACACGACCAGAGCATGACACAGACCCAACCGACTCTAACGAGCTACTTGACGAGCTAATCCTCACCAAGTATACGAGCCACTCCTCAATCTGAAAAATAACAACAGTAAGGGTGAGTTTCATTCGCATTAACAAATGTTATAGGAATATAAACAATACAACTTCATCCATACATTAATCACCCAAATCAATTATATTCAGATAGCATAGCAACATTTATCAAATGCAGTCATTCACACTAGAATACACACAAATTGCAACATTGGACAACTTCCATTCATGTTACAATTATACACAACAACCTAATGCAATGCAACTAAATGCATGTGGTACCAATCATGGGATAACCCATCTCACCGATCCACCACCATAAAGATTCGGCTACTTCTCTCACTAATTCCACACAATGGGAATTAGCTACCGCTGTCCCACCACCATAAAGGATAAAGCCCACAACATGATTATGAAATGCATGCATCAACCACGACATGCTCATCATTAACATCCACCGACAATTCATAATCATTTATGTCACAACACACAAGCATAATAATATCACAACCATTTGATATTCATCACAGCATAATACATTTACCACCACAAGTATATTACCATTTCATCAATCATAATAGCTAGAAAACACTGCATAGCATGTTCATACTATTATTCAACCATCACCAAACACAATCCAAAAAACCAACAAAGTGATTTTTAAATTATAATCCCCTAATATACATCATAAAATAGGGCATTAATTCATCTACCAAGTACTCGAAACGGCGTACAAAAAGGATTAACGGTTTAAAAGTTACGGATATTTAAAATAAGTATTTTTCCAAAAAGCTTCAGTGGTAACCGGTTACCTAAATGATGTAACCGGTTACATCACTGACAGTAACTTTTATTTTTCAATTTCGCCCAGTGGTAACCGGTTACCTAAATGATGTAACCGGTTACATCATCGCGAAATGCAATTCTTCGCCTGTTTAAGACCATGTAATCGGTTACTTCCCTCATGTAACCGGTTACATTACTGATATAGCAGAAAAATCACTTTCCTGCAGCACTGTTTCCATTCCAAGTGCGAACCCAATCATTTCAACACGTCCAAAATCTCATCACAGCACGAAAATACACATTTATACATGCTTCTAACAGGTTTTGACATCAGTAATCAGCATCAAACATCATTCACAACAACACAATTGCATCATACATCATAATTTGAACCTAAAGTCCTACAAACCCCAAAACCCCAAACACCGACATATAATCCAATTCGGAATCCTAATATACGAAATCGATCGAATCATTCATAATACCCATAATAGAGGTTAATGAGAAGAATCCCCCCTTACCTCGATGTCGAATTCTTGGATGCTCGTTCTCTTCGCACTTGCTCTTCTCCCAATTTCACGTTCAACTCTTCTGCTCCCTTTTGGTTCTCTTTTCACAAAATACTCCTCTTTTCTATTTTATGAAAATATAACTTAATTTTAGAAAAGGGCTTTGCAACTGATACACCCCCCAACTGCTACTTACAACACTGGCCCATTAGCCTTATTTCATCCATATTCTCAAATAATTTCGTTTAATTCTAATATTTAATAAAAAAAATTAATTAAATTAAATAAAGAATTTTATGGGGTGTTACACAATCAATCCCGAATGTTTAACCGAAACAACGGGCATTAATGATCATTATCACACAAAGCATCATGCCACAAATAAGCAACCATCTCAGAACGTCAATCGAACGGACGGATAAACATAATATGATCATCATAAAGCATATCAATATAATGCATTAATTAATGATCCGCATATTGAGAATCAACACATCCATGATCATAAACAACATTAACATGTTCAAATACAATTTAAACAAGTCTCACCCGACTAAGGAGGCGTTCGGTTCTCTATTCGGAACGAAACTGCTCTCGGGGGAATTAGTAACGTAAAATCTCGCCCGACAAGGCGCACTAAGTGGGGTTCCAATATTATTAAATCAAACATTCTGATTTGGGGACCAATTTTATTAGAAAGTACACGTCGCTAGCTTTCCAACGATATAAGGTTTGCGCAATTCCGATACCCGAGCCGAAAGTTACGAATTTCCGAAGTTTGCTGATTTTTCCCCCTGCGCCCAGGGTAACCGATTACCCAAACTCAGTAACTGATTACTGGCACTAAAAACAGTCCAAAATTGCATTTTTAACAGAGTAATCGGTTACCCAAAGACCCGTAACCGAATACCCTGTAGCAGAATCAATTTTCTGCATTTTAAAAGCTCTAAACCAGTCCCAATTGCCCTATAATCAATTCCAATCATCATGCTTCAATTCTGAACGAATTTCCAACATGCAATAGTGATCTAATGTATACATTACATACATAAAACACAATCTAAGCATTAAAGCAAGCATGCATTACATAAAATCACCAATTAGCAATTAATCACATTTATCACTATGGATTCATAGAGTTATCACTCACACCCAAAACCCCAACATGCAATTTCCCACAAATTTTCCCCAAGTCTCTAACTAAGGACTCACCTTGCATCAATGGAGCTTTGGATGATGAACATGCTGCAATTGAGCTCCTAACTTGACCAAAATTCCAACCCCAAACTCATCAAACCCGCATCCCTCTATTCACACCTTCAGCATAACTGACACAACTTCAAGCTCAGTTTTCTCCTTCAAGACATAAGCTATGAATGCAAACCATATGTGCAAATCGAAGAGAAATCTGTTAGCTTTCTAATGGGACCAGAATCGTTACGATCGGAGTTACGAGTTGAGAGTTATACCTGAGTTAGTGGAGGCTGTACCCTTGTTACGAAAATGGAGTTTGTGAGAGAGAACATAAACTTCTCTTCTTTCTCTCTTCCTTCTTCCACTATCAAAAACTGATCTACAATCCAAACAATGTCTTAAGCCCATGCAATAGAGTTAAATGTCCATAATGCCCTTCAACTAAGTGGTAATTACCAATATGCCACTTAGTTGGATTCTAACTAATCCACTTACTTTCTTATGGTCACACTTGGTATATGTATATTACTACTCATCCAAATGGAACAAGACTAATGTATCCTTTAATTATCATTTTACCAATTAATGACAATTACCGGTGTTGGAGAGTCGGGGTATTACAATTTCCCTTCTCCAAAAACGAAGACTATCTAATGCAATTTATGGAAATTCTTTCCCATCCCCAAAAACGTGGACTATCATATGCGATTTCTGGAATTTATTTCCTTTTCTCCAAAAACGTGGACTATTATATGCAATTTTAGGAATCTCTTTCC
Organism: Vicia villosa; assembly: GCF_029867415.1. Lineage (NCBI taxonomy): Eukaryota > Viridiplantae > Streptophyta > Magnoliopsida > Fabales > Fabaceae > Vicia > Vicia villosa. The sequence goes on from NC_081182.1 coordinate 207,830,200, forward strand.
CTTTTTAAAAAACGTGGACTATCATATGCAATTTCTAGAATTTCTTTCCCTTCTTCAAAAACGTGTACTATTATATGCAACTTCTCGAATTTATTCCCCTTCTCTAAAATCGTGGACTATCATAAGCAATTTCAGGAATCTCTTTCCCTTCTCCATAAACATGGTCTGTCTTATACATTTTCCATTAACGTGGACTATCATATGCAATTTTCAAGAACTCCTTTCCCTTCTCAAAATACGAGGACTATCATATGAGATTTTTGGAATTTCTATCATTTCTTGAAAAATGTGGACTATTATATTCAATTTATTGAATTTTATTCTCTTCTCGAAACATGGACTATCATATGCGATTTTTGGAGTTTATTTCACTTCTCCAAAAAACGTGGTCTATCATATAAGTTTCAGAAATTACTTTCCCCTCTCCAAAAACATGGACTATCATATGCAATTTATTGAATTTCTTTCCCTTTTCCAAAAATGTGGACTATCATATGCAAATTCTAGAATTGTTTACCCATTCCAAAAATGTAGACTATCATATGTAATTTTTAGAATTTATGTCCCCACTCCGAAAATGAGGACTATTATATTCAATTTATTGAATTTTATTCCCTTCTCCAAAAACGTGGACTATCATATACGATTTTTGCAGTTTATTTCACTTCTCCAAAAAACATGGTCTATCATATAAATTTCGGAAATTACTTTCCCCTCTCCAAAAACATGGACTATTATATGCAATTTATGGAATTTTTTCCCTTCTCCAAAAATGTGGACTATCATATGCAAATTCTAGAATTGTTTATACTCTACAAAAATGTAGACTATCATATGCAATTTCTAGAATTTATGTGTAACACCCATATATAAATACATACATCAAAGCATATACATATAGATGAATCCAAGTATTTGGTACTGAAAATACTTATAAGTTCCTAGTCAACACATTGTACATATTAATGCCCAAAATACAAAGTTCTAACAACGGCATAATACATACAAGATGTTCAAAAGTAAATACTAAGAACTTGATCAACAATGATCACAAAATAAAATCCACAACGGAAGCTTCACCATGTCCAAAATAAGCATAAGGAATAAGGAAATCAAACTGCTTTCTCCTTACCCTTCGCGGAACCTGTAGTACCTGAAATCAATATATAATGGGGTGAGATACAAAATCTCAGTGAGTTCTCTATCCTATGGATCCTCTCGGCTTTACAAGGTTCTAACCTATAAGTCTCAAGTCATAAAGGGAACTACACCTTGAGTTCTCATACTAACATTATATGGAATCATACTTAGAGTTCAACAACTCAAACACAAGATTACTAATCGGAAACCAATACCAAGGCATCCCCATATTCCCGTCCCCTTCTACGTCTAGGAGGTGGCACGAGTCATGGATCCTTTGGAAAATCATGACATACAAAATGGATTCGGAGTCATGAGCCTTTCCCTATGAATCGTCACTTCACATGGCCCGTACACCATCACAAGTCTCTACCCGTAGGTTCCATTCGTACACAAAAGCGGGAATCAAACCTGCCAAGATTATGTGTGCCTCTCTGCACAGTGCCTCTCTGCACGAAGAATGCCTGTTAGCATTCAAAAGAAAAATAAAGAAATAAATAAATACAACGATTCCGATTAATACATCATACAATGGTGATCGCTCACGCAAACCACTAGGCCTGTTAGCCTTTCCTCATAAGATTCCAAACACGTATGTTCCATATAATGTCTCATCCTAGGTTTCTTTGTTAAGCTACATAACCTAACAATTCCTAGTTTCCTCACTTAACCTTTATTCACATAACAATGACGTTATTCAACCCTCTTTGATATAATATATATATATATAACAAAGGTAATTTATCACAATTATAGAGTACACAAGCATCATACCAAAAGCATAGCATTCACATGATTCCGAACGATAACCAACCCAAGTAATCAAGCAAATTCCCGACTCTCGATTAAATAATTCTCCTTTTGTTCCCAAAACCTACACTACTAGAAAGTACACGCTTCTAGCCTACTACTTCTTCGAACGGCGATTAAAACAGAATTACGGTTCAAAAGTTACGATCGAAACAATTATCTCATTAAACTGAAGAATTGGCTAAGAAAGCTTCAGTTTGCGCCGCGCAACAGCTAGGTCGCGCCGCGAACCCTCTGGCAGTAGCCAACCCTCATAATCCTCAACAATGATCGCGCCGCTAACAGATGTTTGTGCCGCCAACCTCTGGCAGTGGCAAGTCTCTCAAGGATTCCCAATGTGTTCGCGCCGCGAACCCCTGTACGCGCCGCGTACTGAAGGCAGAATCAAAACCTCTGAAACCTGCATAGTTCACGCCGCGCAGCCTCATTCGCGCCGCGAAGCGCGCGAGAACTGAGTTCTCAGCTCTGCTTCACACACAAAACCCATGGTTCAAAACCATCTAAAACCATCCTAACCTGTTCCAGATCATATTAAAGCATATATACAACCTATAGATGATATATTTATGGATTATAATCACTTATTCATGAACAATGATGAATTTGGCCCAAAACTTAGATTTTCATAAAAACCCCAATCCAAACTAAGATTCTCATCCATAAACAAACTATAAGTTTCTAACTAGAACCCACCTCGATTATGAGTCGTTGATGTCGAAGATGAGTTGATTCGGCGGAGAAATGATGAAGATCCAAGCTTTTCCTCTTTGCTCCTCTTGCTCTTCCTTCTCTCTACTCTTCTCTCTAACTTTGTCTTTGAAGAAGAATAATGAAGAAGAAAAGCAAAGTGAAGGATATAAGAAAAATATCTTAAGTTACACTACTAACTCAAATGTCCAAAAGTATCTCTAATGTACCAATTAATAAAACCTCGGTGTCAGCTAATAACATTAGAGCATTTAATTTAATACGGGGTATTACATCCTCCCCCCCTTAAAAAGAAATTCGTCCTCGAATTTAAGAATTACCTGAAAAGGTGAGGGTAAGCATCCCGCATTTCCGATTCAAGCTCCCATGTAGCATCACCCGGATGTGTCACATCCCACTGAACCTTGACAAGAGGAATCTCCTTGTTTCGTAACACTTTAGTCTCTCTTCCCACGATGCGGCTCGGTAATGGTTCAAAAGTCAAATCTGATTCTATCTCAATTGCATCTGGTAATACCGGCTGAAGAGGATCGGGGATAAACTTCCGTAGTTGAGACACGTGAAAAACATCATGCATTTCTGATAGAGAAGGTGGTAAGGCTAAACGGTAAGCTACTTCACCAATCCTTTCTAGAATCTCATACGGTCCCACGTATCTCGGACTTAACTTCCTCAACTTAAACGGTCCTTTCAACCTCAATCTCGGAGTAACCTTCAAGAATACATGGTCACCTTCCATAAACTCCAAAGGCCTCCTACGGTTATCCGCATAACTCTTCTGACGATCTTGTGCTTGCTTAACCTTCTCACGAATCATTCTAATCTTGTCCGTGGTCTCTTGAATAATTTCGGGTCCCAAAATTCTATCCTCACCAACTTCTGACCAACACAACAGTGTTCTACATTTTCTCCCATACAATGCCTCATAAGGTGCCATACCGATACTCGCGTGATAACTGTTATTGTATGCAAATTCAATCAATGGTAAAAGCTCCTTCCAATTTCCTCTACTTTCAAGCACACAAGCTCTTAACATATCTTCCAAGGTTTGTATCGTTCGCTCCGTTTGACCATCCGTTTGAGGGTGGTTCGACGTGCTCAAACATAATTTAGATCCCATCGCTTGTTGAAAAGCTCTCCAAAACCTCGAAGTGAACTTTGGATCTCTGTCCGACACAATACTAAAGGGTATACCGTGCAACTTCACAATTTCTGCGACAAATAACCGTGCAAGATGACTTGCCTTGTAAGTAGTCTTCACGGCTAAGAAATGTGCAGATTTCGTCAACCGATCTACAATCACCCAAATAGAATCATATCCACCTTGAGTACGAGGTAAACTAACCGCAAAATCCATTGAAATACTATCCCACTTCCATATTGGAATCTCTAGTGGTTGTAGCAATCCACCTGGTCTTTGATGTTCAATCTTTACTTGTTGGCATACAGCACACTCCGATACGTACACCGCGACATCTCTTTTCATTCCGGACCACCAATAATCTCTTTTCAAATCTTGATACATTTTTTTGAAGAACCCGGATGTATAGTGAAAGCACCCTTGTGAGCTTCATCCAAAATCCTTCTTTTCAATAACGCATCGTCCGGAACACAAATCCTTTGATTAAACATAATCACTCCATCCGTAGCTCGAGTAAACCCTGGTTGAACTAACACCTCTTGTAACTTAGCATCTGACACTTGTGCTTGTTGAACGTCATTTCTCAAAATAGAATTAACATTCAAGTTTCCCATCAATACTCCATTTTGGGTCCAATCAAATTGAAGGTTGAGATCTCGAAATTTTTCCAACAATGCATACTCTAACATCATCAATTCGGCCCTCTTTAACACCTTCCGTCTCAAAGCATCCGCCACTTTATTTGCCTTGCCTGGATGATACTTCAAGTCAAAATCATCATCCTTCAAGTATTCCATCCACCGCCTCTGACGCATGTTCAACTCCTTCTGATCGAATAGGTACTTTAAACTCTTGTGGTCACTGAACATTTCAAAATGAACTCCATACAAGTACTGACGCCACACCTTTAGGGTAAAATCAACCGCAGCCAATTCTAAATCATGAGTTGGATAATTCTCTTCGTGAACTTTTAACTGTCGAGATGTGTAAGCTACCACCTGACCATCTTGCATCAATACTCCTCCTAATCCTTTCTTAGAAGCATCGCAAAATACTTCATAGGACTTATTTGGATCAGGAACGATTAAAACAGGAGCAGTCGTTAATCTTTCCTTCAAGCCCATGAAACTCTGTTCACACCCCGAATCCCAATCATAAGGACACTCCTTCCGCGTAAGTCTAGTCATTGGTAAAGCCAATTGAGAAAACCCCTTTATAAATCTTTTGTAGTAGCCGACTAAGCCCAAGAAACTTCGGACTTCCGAGACATTACTCGGTCTCTCCCAATTAATTACCGCTTCAATTTTTGACGGGTCCACTGCCACACCTCCTTGAGATATAACATGACCAAGAAATACTACCTCCGTCATCCAAAACTCACACTTGCTTAACTTAGCAAACAATTGATTTTCTAACAATACCGACAGAACAATTCTCAGGTGTTCTTCGTGCTCTTGTGGAGTACGAGAATAAATAAGAATGTCATCAATAAAGACTACCACAAATTGATCTAAGTAAGGCTGGAATATCCGATTCATATAATCCATGAAAACAGCTGGAGCATTCGTAACACCGAAAGGCATTACCAAGAATTCATAATGACTATAACGGGTCCTAAATGCAGTCTTTGGCACATCTGAGCTCTTCACACGGATTTGGTGATAACCTGACCGCAAATCAATCTTCGAGAACACACAGGCTCCTTTCAATTGATCTAACAAGTCGTTTATCCTTGGCAAAGGGTATTTGTTCTTGATGGTGGCCTTATTCAACCGACGGTAATCAATACATAGCCTCATCCCACCATCCTTCTTCTTTACTAACAACACTGGAGCTCCCCATGGTGAGACACTAGGTCGAACAAAATGTTTAGCCATCAGCTCCTCCAATTGCCCCTTCAATTCTCTTAATTCAAGCGGTGCCATCCGATACGGAGAAACGGATATAGGAGCCGTTCCCGGTATCAGGTCAATAGAGAATTCCACTTCCCTTTCCGGAGGAAGAGAAGTGACATCCTCGGGAAAAACATCAGGGAATTCTCTAACAACAGCAATTTGCGAAACCTCTAACTTGTCACCCGTCTCCTCAGTGAGAACCAACAGAACAGACTTCTCTTTCTCAAACAAGAAATTAATCATACCTACCGTACCTTCTAGTATAGTAGTCAACACATCCTTCGGAGTAGCTTCTTTAGATGGAATAATGATTAACTTCTCTTCACACCCAATGAACACCGAATTAGCAGAAAGCCAATCCATTCCCAAAACAACATCTACCTTCTTAAGTGGTAAGCAAACAAGATCAATCTGGAAATTCCTACCACCCACGGATAACACACAATTCTCACACACCAACGGTGTCTCAACCATCTCATCCATAGCAGTAGTAACCGCCATAGGAGGAAATAAAGGAGTAGCTTGCAACCCAAGTCGCTTCATACATTGCAATGACACTGTAATACGGTGAACTGACTTTTTATTAATCGGAATGTCGCGGTAAGCAAGAGTCGCCACCGACTTTTATTTTATCCAAACAATATTCGGAAAGGCAAAAAGAAACAGAAAAAAACCTTTTAAAAGAAATCTAAGTTCGGGGGGTAATTTATGCAAAGGGAAGGTGTAAGGCACCCTTTGCATCCATGGTTTTCCATGGGCTCTTAATTGCTTTGCTTGCTCGTTTTCAGAAAAAGTAGATGAAAGAGATAGGGACTTTAGCTTGTGAATAAGCGTTGCCCTTTTGAAAAATTATGAGAAAGAATATAATAAAAAGGTTTGAGCATTGCAAGGCAATTAGGGGCAATTACCTTAAACTCAGATGATAGGTCTCTTTTTGCCTTTCAGAATGAAAGGGTCTATCCTTGCCATAAGAGGGCAGGAAGCCTTTCGTTTGGAGGTTGAAGGGTCGTCGAAGCATCCTTTGCCATAAGACTGTCCCATGCCATAAAAGGGCAGGTAGTCTAAGGCAAGGATCAGAATAAGCCATTTTCGTAGGCAGCCAGAAGATACCTCAGCCTTTTTCCGTAGGCAACATCCGAGGGTCGAGGTCATTTGTGTATCGAAGGCAGCATCATTCAGGGTCGTGACCTTTTTATCGAGGCAACATGGCTGAGGTATCCTCGAATTCGAGGGACGTGGCTTATTCTGCAAATACACAAAGGCAACAGGCAACAAGGCAACAGGCAACAGGCAACAGAGAGGGTTACCCAAAAAGTGTGCGTGTGTGCATCAATCACGTGATTCAATTCAGATATTTATCTTTTAATTAATTATTCTAAGTCAGTTTAAGGTTGCCACTCCCTATTTTACTAACCACACAGTTATAAAGCAATAAAGGGAAGGGGAAAATGAAACCAGCGGAGGAGAGGGGAATTGTAACCAGCGGATCCCTTAATAGGGTTTGATACAAGTAATAATAAAACAGAGAAAATATTAAGACAGGGTTCAGGGTTACCAGTAACGTAGCTTTGACAATTGATAAACTTAGCTTTGGTGTTTGCCTGACAGGGTTGAGGGCAAGGGTTTGTCAGAAACATTGACTCTGATCATTAGAACAGACAAGGAAACGGACAAGGCGTGAGTGTATTATTAATTCGAAGATAATCAGGGTTAACGTAAATAAAATGAAAGAAAAATAAATTAATAATGAATAAATAGGGAATACTTAGCTTCGATTCGAATTTGATCTGATATGGTTGTTAGGCGCCTTTAGGATTGACCCTGAAACAAGGCAGAAAATAGGTGAAGGCAAAGCAAACCCTAAAAGTAAATTAATTTAAGTATAATTAAAATTAAATAGAATAGAACACTTATCTTTGAGGTTTGTTGAAGGCGCGCACTCGGGGCGAATCATGTTGCTAACCCTGATAATAAGAAAATAAAATCAGTGTAGGATATGATCTTCATAAAACCCTGATTAGGATATCAGTCAAAATAAATAATTTAAATAATTATTGGTCTAATGACCTAATTAATTAAATCGAGTTTGAAAGAAAATAAAATCGAGTACAGAAATAATTTTTTGGAATTTTTTAGGATAAAAGTAAAATAAATACGAATTTTTGAAAATATTTAACTAAATTATCTAAAAAATAAATAAATGTTGATGGAAAAAAAATAATATAATGTACATATATATATTAAATCAAAAAGAAAGGAGTTAAATATTAAATATTATTAATGAAAATAAAATATTTATTATTTTTTATAAAAAACTTTGTATAAATAAAAGAAAAGAAAAAGAAAAAAAAACAATTAAAACACATATATATATATATATATATAAAAAACCGGATTGCATATAAATAAATATAAAAAAAATTTGGAAAACTTAGCTTCCGATCGTGTGTGGCAGGCGGATGCAGTCCATGGTGCGCCCTCAGTTTGCTTGCGTTGGATCTGGGAGACTGATGAGATGAACGGCCTGGATGGAGAGCTGCATCACGCTCCTATGAGAACGCATGCATCGAATCTACCTGGAGACACAGTTCTTACGCGCGCGAACTTTTTTGAATCCGTCCAATTAGACTGCGCCACGCAGTCGTCTTCTCCATTAAAAACCTGTAAAACATTCTTTTACAGCGCTTTTTGGCTTGATGCGCTGTAAAAAGGCCTTGCACAAAAATTAAAAATATAGCGAATGGGAGCAGATTAACACAGAAATTTGGCGCACAACCACCAATCTATTCCTCTGGAGCTTGCGAACCTGTCTATGGTACTAATCTATCCTAATTTTATCTGTGAACGAAAACCCCAAATCGAACCAAGAACCCTAGCAATGGCATCATGCTCTTGCCGGCCTTAAATCATACCAAACTTTCCAGAAACGATCATTAGACAATAATAAACATAAATACGCAGGTAGTTATGAATGATAATGCTGGTATGATGCAAATCGAAAGAATTTTCAGAAGCACATACCTTGATGAATAGGAGATGTTTCTGGGGTTGTTGAACGCGTGCAGTGATCCAAACACTCTTAGTAACCTTCAAAGAACGTGTTGCAATGCTCAGAGTCGATTGAACTGCCCTATAACACAAAATTGAAGTTTTGAGTTTTTGGTGAATTCTTGAATTCGAGTTCAGGTTCTCTTGTGCCGATCTCTGTAACCCTAGAGGTCTGAATTTGTTCGCTACTTATAGTAGTATGGATTGGGTTCATAAAATCAGAAAGGATCTCTTTGAATCAAGTATTTGCGATCTTGGAAATGTTAAAATATATTTTGAAAATATGTTTCTTATTCAAGCCAATCTTTGATCCAATCTTTCCAATTTAAGGGTGCACGAAATCTGATCTATCCTAGAGAATATTTGATGATCAAATAAACCCTAAATTATCCTTTTCACAAAATATTTGATTTTCAATAATGTATTTGATTTTAATCCTTTTAAAAATAGATTTAAAAATCATAATAAATCAAATAAATTATATAATTTCGTGGGAAAAGGATTATGGGCCCTCAATGTCATGAGGAACAAGTTTGGATCTCAAAAGCTTAGGCCCATTAGCAAAAAATTTCAAGTTCCTTCTTATTTTCCTCTCCAAAATAGCCCAATTTTGCCAAGGTGTATCTCCCTCAATTTTTGAGGTATGGAGGTGTTCTAGGACATTTTGGAAACCTTGGAGAGTCCTTTATCCAATGCCTTTGGTCCTATATCAAAATCTTTTTCCATTCTTATTTTATGACCTTTTGAAAAACATGTCTTTTTGTTGACTTTTGAAGAGGACCTATAATGTATGAAGCCATATCTCTTGAACCATTGATCTATGGGCTCTAATTCTTGGACAATTGGATAGAGGAATGAATTCCCTTCAACATGAGCTTTGGTGGGAATTTTTCTGATGAAGTATGAATATTTGGCGAATTTTCAAAGTTTGGTTGACTTTTTTCAGTTCATGCCCAAAATAGTAACTTTTGCCTTTTGACTTTTCTGATCTTTCCTTGCATCATCATGATCAATCCTTGATCGAATGATGATTTTAGGGTTATGAGGATGTTGTTGACCAAGTATCTTGAACTTTGACTGTATTTGGACTTGAAATGACTATTTTGCCCTTGGGGATCGACTGTTGACCTAATCAGGATTTGAAGGACTCAATTAGCTCTGTTTGACTTGAAACTTTGCACAGAGATTCTTTGGGATGTTGGTGACCCTATGGAGCCACCTTGAGCCATTGATTCAATGATTTCCTTTTGACTGACCTAAACCCTGGTTCAGAGCCTTGTATAGGGGAGTGTGTTTTAGGAGCATTGTGTTTTGATTTGGGTTTGTGCAGGAGAAGAGTATGGGCAAATTTTGGGGTATGACAGCTGCCCCTGTTCAATTATCTTAAACCTGAAGATGTAGAATGGTTTGTATGCCAGTCGGTATCTGAAGGTGGAAGGTGATTGAACACTAGAATACCAAGAAATTTGCCCTAGTTGAAGTAGGGACTTTTGTCGGAGATGGGCTTTAAAGATGCCATCCGGTAGTTGAAGTTTGAGAAATGTCGTTTGCGCGTCGATCATGTCATTACCGTTCGTAGTAAATGAATTAGATCTTTTGGAGAGATAATCGTGTCTACATCGTTCGTGATGATAGAATTAGACTCTCTTGTCGTGTCAGCACCGTTCGTAGTAACTGAATTAGACCGTGGACGTCAGTGATCGTGTCTACACCGTTCGTGATGATAGAATTAGACCTCTGAAATTTGATCGTGTCAGTACCGTTCGTAGTATCTGAATTAGATCTTCTGTCGTGTCAGTACCGTTCGTAGTAGCTGAATTAGACTGAAAAGGTCAGTGATCGTGTCTACACCGTTCGTGATGATAGAATTAGACCTCTGAAATTTGATCGTGTCAGTACCGTTCGTAGTATCTGAATTAGATCTTCTGTCGTGTCAGTACCGTTCGTAGTAGCTGAATTAGACTTTGAAAGTGATCGTGTCATTACCGTTCGTGGTAAATGAGTTAGATCTTCGAGCGTTGATCGTGTCAGTACCATTCGTAGTAGCTGAATTAGATCTTGGAAATGATCGTGTCAGTACCGTTCGTGGTAAATGAATTAGGTCTTCGAAATGATCGTGTCATTACCGTTCGTGGTAGATGAATTAGATCTTGGAAATGATCGTGTCATTACCGTTCGTGGTAGATGAATTAGATCTTGGAAATGATCGTGTCATTACCGTTTGTGGTAGATGAATTAGATCTTGGAAAGTTGGAGTTTTCGTTCGTTTGTTTGTACCTGTATTCTGCAAAAGGTAAAGTTAAATTTATGCAATGTCATGATGCATGGGTTATGTAATGAATCCCTCAAAATAAATGAGAGCTTTTGCATGTTATGTATGAGTTCATTATGAGGTAATGTATGCAATGTATGAACATGTTTATGACATATGATATGTGAATATGATTTATGTAGATCTTTATGTCCTTGTAATTGTACTGTCTGATCTTGTCTTGAAGATGCTCAGCTGGGAATTTATGATTTCTGCTTGGAGATGATCAGTGACTTGATGTTCCCTGATTGGTAATAAAAAAGAAAAAAAAAATAATAGTAAACCATGTTGGAGAAGAGCAAAGTGTTGAAGAAACCAGTAGTGTTGAAGATGTAAATCTCTGTTGGGGAGCCATGTCTTTTGTCGAGAGTATTTGAAGATATCTTCTTAAGAATTGCTCTGTGGGAATATGATCTTGTGAAATTGGAGTTGCGGGAAGGCATGGATGCCCTGAACATTGCCCCCAGTATTATAATAATTACCATTCATGGATTTGATTAGGACACACTGCTAAGTATTGATCAAGATGTCGAACTGGACTTGCATAGATTTTCCCCAGTTGGCAGGAACTTTGGAAAGATTCGCTTCGCGAGAACTTTATGAGATGTACAATCTGGGAGACATGCCCCTAGAACTTATTATGATGCCCCAGACTGATCAAGAAATAGTTTGAAATCCACTTGAGATGTATGCCTCTTGACTGTTTGGCATTTGAGAGATTCTTCGAATCTTGGCTTGATTGCCCCAGATTGATTGGGCGAAGCGTGCCATGCCCCTTGTATACATAGGAGACATTTCTTCTTAGAGTAATCTTGTCTTTCGGGATAACTTTCAGTCATTAGTTGTACCCTGTGCAAGTTCTTTCTGATGCTAACATTTGAAATTATGTAGCAGAATATGTTTAATAATGAATTCATGAGATGCAATGCATACATTTGTCTTGAGTTTTGAAAAAACATTAAAACAAGAGATGTAACAGCGTGATGTTCGTAAAAACATGCTATTTGTAATAATGTGATATTTGTGAAAAACAGGATATCAACTTAACATTTGTAGTAAACTTTAAGGAGTCGGGATACCCTTTTGGTGACAGTATGCTTTTGAACTAACCATGCTTCAGTTAGGACTTTCAAGGGTTGTAATGTGGCTTGGTTCACGGTTTAAGAAACAAAGGATAAAGGCTCAAAATTTGATTGTACCCACCCCCTCTTCGTGATGATCTTCAATCCTAAGCTCAGTTAATTTCAACTTATGCATTCAGGTTCCAAGAGACTTTTAGATTTGTACCTTTGATGATAGTGGTTCTCAATCAGAGAGAACTTTTGAGATGGCAGTCATTTCTTCTTTTTGGTAGTCACAACATTGTGTTGTTCAGGAATTTACTGACTTCTCTTTTTTCATCTTTTTGATATCCCTAACTTTTGCCTGAACTGTTTATTTTGAGCTCACAGTCAGCGGGATGCCTTAATTTTTGCCTAAGTCATCTTTTAATTTTTGACTCAGCAGGCTTTTCTTTGTATATATGTTTTTTTTTTTCATCTTTTTTCTTTTTGAAAGATATTGACCGCCTTGTTTGATGATTGATGAACCATCATTGGCGTTTGATTGACATCTCCAACACTTCTTTGATGTGTGCGGATGAACGCTTGTGGTTGAAACCTTTGTTGAAAGGTGTACTGAATAATTCTCTTAAAATAGAATGCACAACCAAATTAACTGAGAACTACCCTGCCCCAGGTTATGATCAAGGGTTTTAATTAGTACGAGAAAGAAACTTCTACTCCTTAGGCTCAAAAGGGGTTAACGAGGGATTAACATCCTTATATCTCCACTGTTTAGGAATTGAAATAATGCCTGTACATCGTCAGCATAGTCCGCTCAAAAGCATATTGTATGAGGTTGCGGTATCGTTCTCGTCATCCTCCCTAAAAAGACATACAACTTTTAACAGGAGTTGGTATCACAAAACATATGCAAAGTAAAAACATAGTAAAAATGAGTGATAGCGAAATAATTTATTTAAGACAAACATATGCAATGCACTGATGATGATTATTAAAACAAATAATGTCTATCATAAGTCGAATGTTTAAACAAACAGAAAAAAGAAATTGCAAATGAAAGTAAAACTAATGATCTAAAGTTCATCCACTATGACATTAATCCGTCTTGTCGTGATTGTGCATGGGAGTAGTGATCACCACAGGAGTCTTGGGATGATAGAATTCAATTTCACCAGCATCGATCATGTCTTGAATCTTGTTCTTCAATGGCCAACAATCATTCGTATCATGCCCAGGGCTATTGGAGTGATATGCGCACCTCGCATTGGGCTTGTAGCTAGGGGCGGAGGTGTTGGGCTTTACAGGAGGATCCCTTAAAGTAATCAAGTTCTCTCTCAGCAAATGTTCTAATGCCTGAGCCAGTGACATGTTGATCTTTGTAAACTGACGTTTAGATGTATCTGACTTGTGTCTTTGTTGTTGAACTGGTGTAGAGGTTAGAATTGTCCCCACAGATTGGTTGGGTTCATTGCGACCTTTCCGATTATACCCAGTATTGGCCATATGAGGTTTCTCAGGTGAATTGAAGTCAATGATCTTGCAATCAATGAGGTCTTGGATCTTGTGTTTCAACGGTCCACAATCCTCTGTATCGTGACCAGGACTGTTTGAATGATAAGCACATCTTGCGTGGTACTTGTACCCAGGAGTGGGATTAGTAGGAAGTGAATATGGAGGCAATAGAGTTATCAAGTTCTGATTGAGCAGTTGTCGCAGAGCTTGAAACAGCGGCATATGTAATGGAGTAAATGACCGCTTAGGCTTGGATCTCCGATTATCTTGACCACCTTGATACTTATATTGATTCTTCTCCTTCTCGATCAGAAGTGCCTTCAATTCTTCTTGCCCCTTGGCCAGGTGAAAGATTACTTTTTGGAACTGGTTATTCTGAGCCTGAAGATTTTTGACAGATTGTTCGAGATCCATCTTTCTTACTGAAATAAACATCGGAAAGATGAGGCATTTGTTTTTATGAAACCTGTGATGCGATGTTTATGAATGATATGATTATGCATATGCAATGTTTTCAAGGACCTTAAAATTTAAATTTACTTTAAACAAGAAAGAAAGAACAAGCTTTGTTAATAATAATAATAATAATTATTAAGTTGTACTTTAGTTTATGGTTCTTTGCCATTTTGGCTTACAAAAATAAATATGTAAACAACTAGGAATAATAATAACAATAAACTAGAATTTTTTTTTTTTTTTCAAGCTTCCCGTGGACGCTTCCTCTTAGATCCGATGAAGTTGTTGACGTTCTGTTCTGCTTGAAGTAGCCTTGTGAGTTCTAATACTTGTTTCTCTTTGGCGCGGAAATGAGCCTCAAAAGTATCCCTTTCTTCTTTCAATTGGACCCATGACTTTTGTAGTTCTTCTAAATCAGTGGGCATGTCTGGATGGAGAACAACTAAAGGAACCTTTTCTTCACATTCAGGTTCAACAATCACAGGTCTAACATAAGGATATGGCATGACAAAACGTTGAGCGCGAGTGCGTACCCATCTAAGATAGGGTTCCGAGGGAAGGGAGTTATTTTGCCCCCAACTTTTGCTATCCACCCTGTACACCTTGTTCCAAGCGCGTATGAACTCTTGGCGTTGATTACGAACATCTTCTTCATAGTTGAAAACAACCCCTTCAATGAGCAAGTGATGAGGACCATCCCTTCGAGCATAACCAAATTGTCGTAGAGCTAATGAAGGATTGTAGGTGATTCCTCCTCTAATGCCAAGGAGAGGCACATTAGGGAATTTCCCACAATGATCGATGATAGTGACGTACTCTTGAGACATAACATGCCAACGGATATCTGAGTGAGAAAGTGACATGATTCTTCGAGACCATTGCATCTTTTGATCGTTTCTGACTACTGAGCGTGGAAGGTGCGAAATAAACCACCTAGCCAGCAAGGGTGTGCAACACATAAGAGTCCCTCGCTTCTTCATGACACGAGAGTGAAGGGAATGTAGAATATCTCCAAGTAGCGTAGGCACGGGGTTGTGAGTCAGAAAAATCTTGATTGCGTGCACATCAATGAATTGATCAGGATTAGGAAACAAAACCAAACTATATATTAATAAAGCCAAAACATCTTCAAAAGCGTGGTAGCTCATGGCCTTCAGAAATTGTCGAGCTTTTCCAAATAAGAATTTGGCTGAGAGACCTTCTACTCCATTCTTGGTGTCCCAGTTCGAGGCGATGTCTGATCTCTTTAGGTGAAGTGCAGCAGCAATAGTCTCGAGTTTCGGAGTGCTTTCCAATCCAGTAAAGGGCAGATGCTTAGATATAGGTACACCAAGTAAGTTTGAGAACTCCTCCAAAGTAGGTACCAACTGATAATCCGGAAAAGTGAAGCAATGATGTTCGGGATCAAAGAATTGGCATAAGACTCTCATCATATCTTCTTCAAATTGAGAGGTGACCAGTCGAAGAAGATAACCATGTCTTTCAGCAAACTTAGAGTCTCCAGGGACTTCCAAGGCGAGCTCCTTAAGCTCAGAAGGTATCCCTACGAAGTTGAGTCGTACATAATCTCTGGTAGAAAAAGCCATGTCCTACAAAACAGTGTAAATATAAATTTCTCGGTCCTTGAAATTTGTTAGTGGTTATGATATGTCATGATGTTATGATGTTATGATGTTATGATGCCAAGTAGATAGCAAACACAAACAAGTCACACAATTGCCTTAAGGGTAGGCTTGCATGAAGTTCATAGGTATATACCCTTCTTCCTTTCGTTTAGTTGGTTCAACCTGTCCTAAAAAGTAACCAGGTTCTATGGTGCTCATATCCCTGATCTTTCTCGTGGGCATTGTCTCAACATAGCACTCAATCGGCCAGCCAAAAGCATCCCTTGAGTCCAATCTCAATGAGTGTAGCATCGAGTCTCAACCGGCTTCAGTCAGGAATCCGAAGCCAGCCATCTCGCTACTTCTTATAAGCCAAAGTCAAGTTCGACTAAGGTTCTAAGGGCGAATTAGTGCTCATGACACCACGCGGTAGCCAAATGTCTCCTCGATCAGATTCAAGGGCCATCAGGACAAACCAAAGTGTCGCACTAACGGTGGCCACCAGTTCAACCGTAACGATACATGTCGTACAGCCTCCCTGGTCTCATGCCACATACTTAAGGTACACTAGATCCGGGTGTAGGACCTTTCACACAGCAGAATACCCAAAACAGACCTGCAAAAGTAAAGCAAGCAAAACAAACAATAGAAAACATTTAAGTGAATCCTAAACTTTTAAGGTAACCCCTCTTAATCGAAAAATCCCCAGCAGAGTCGCCAGTTCTGTAATACGGTGAACTGACTTTTTATTAATCGGAATGTCGCGGTAAGCAAGAGTCGCCACCGACTTTTATTTTATCCAAACAATATTCGGAAAGGCAAAAAGAAACAGAAAAAAACCTTTTAAAAGAAATCTAAGTTCGGGGGGGTAATTTATGCAAAGGGAAGGTGTAAGGCACCCTTTGCATCCATGGTTTTCCATGGGCTCTTAATTGCTTTGCTTGCTCGTTTTCAGAAAAAGTAGATGAAAGAGATAGGGACTTTAGCTTGTGAATAAGCGTTGCCCTTTTGAAAAATTATGAGAAAGAATATAATAAAAAGGTTTGAGCATTGCAAGGCAATTAGGGGCAATTACCTTAAACTCAGATGATAGGTCTCTTTTTGCCTTTCAGAATGAAAGGGTCTATCCTTGCCATAAGAGGGCAGGAAGCCTTTCGTTTGGAGGTTGAAGGGTCGTCGAAGCATCCTTTGCCATAAGACTGTCCCATGCCATAAAAGGGCAGGTAGTCTAAGGCAAGGATCAGAATAAGCCATTTTCGTAGGCAGCCAGAAGATACCTCAGCCTTTTTCCGTAGGCAACATCCGAGGGTCGAGGTCATTTGTGTATCGAAGGCAGCATCATTCAGGGTCGTGACCTTTTTATCGAGGCAACATGGCTGAGGTATCCTCGAATTCGAGGGACGTGGCTTATTCTGCAAAAACACAAAGGCAACAGGCAACAAGGCAACAGGCAACAGGCAACAGAGAGGGTTACCCAAAAAGTGTGCGTGTGTGCATCAATCACGTGATTCAATTCGGATATTTATCTTTTAATTAATTATTCTAAGTCAGTTTAAGGTTGCCACTCCCTATTTTACTAACCACACATTTATAAAGCAGTAAAGGGAAGGGGAAAATGAAACCAGCGGAGGAGAGGGGAATTGTAACCAGCGGATCCCTTAATAGGGTTTGATACAAGTAATAATAAAACAGAGAAAATATTAAGACAGGGTTCAGGGTTACCAGTAACGTAGCTTTGACAATTGATAAACTTAGCTTTGGTGTTTGCCTGACAGGGTTGAGGGCAAGGGTTTGTCAGAAACATTGACTCTGATCATTAGAACAGACAAGGAAACGGACAAGGCGTGAGTGTATTATTAATTCGAAGATAATCAGGGTTAACGTAAATAAAATGAAAGAAAAATAAATTAATAATGAATAAATAGGGAATACTTAGCTTCGATTCGAATTTGATCTGATATGGTTGTTAGGCGCCTTTAGGATTGACCCTGAAACAAGGCAGAAAATAGGTGAAGGCAAAGCAAACCCTAAAAGTAAATTAATTTAAGTATAATTAAAATTAAATAGAATAGAACACTTATCTTTGAGGTTTGTTGAAGGCGCGCACTCGGGGCGAATCATGTTGCTAACCCTGATAATAAGAAAATAAAATCAGTGTAGGATATGATCTTCATAAAACCCTGATTAGGATATCAGTCAAAATAAATAATTTAATTAATTATTGGTCTAATGACCTAATTAATTAAATCGAGTTTGAAAGAAAATAAAATCGAGTACAGAAATAATTTTTTGGAATTTTTTAGGATAAAAGTAAAATAAATACGAATTTTTGAAAATATTTAACTAAATTATCTAAAAAATAAATAAATGTTGATGGAAAAAAAATAATATAATGTACATATATATATTAAATCAAAAAGAAAGGAGTTAAATATTAAATATTATTAATGAAAATAAAATATTTATTATTTTTTATAAAAAACTTTGTATAAATAAAAGAAAAGAAAAAGAAAAAAAACAATTAAAACACATATATATATATATATATATATATATATATATATATATATATATATATATATAAAAAAAACCGGATTGCATATAAATAAATATAAAAAAAATTTGGAAAACTTAGCTTCCGATCGTGTGTGGTAGGCGGAAGCAGTCCATGGTGCGCCCTCAGTTTGCTTGCGTTGGATCTGGGAGACTGATGAGATGAACGGCCTGGATGGAGAGCTGCATCACGCTCCTATGAGAACGCATGCATCGAATCTACCTGGAGACACAGTTCTTACGCGCGCGAACTTTTTTGAATCCGTCCAATTAGACTGCGCCACGCAGTCGTCTTCTCCATTAAAAACCTGTAAAACATTCTTTTACAGCGCTTTTTGGCTTGATGCGCTGTAAAAAGGCCTTGCACAAAAATTAAAAATATAGCGAATGGGAGCAGATTAACACAGAAATTTGGCGCACAACCACCAATCTATTCCTCTGGAGCTTGCGAACCTGTCTATGGTACTAATCTATCCTAATTTTATCTGTGAACGAAAACCCCAAATCGAACCAAGAACCCTAGCAATGGCATCATGCTCTTGCCGGCCTTAAATCATACCAAACTTTCCAGAAACGATCATTAGACAATAATAAACATAAATACGCAGGTAGTTATGAATGATAATGCTGGTATGATGCAAATCGAAAGAATTTTCAGAAGCACATACCTTGATGAATAGGAGATGTTTCTGGGGTTGTTGAACGCGTGCAGTGATCCAAACACTCTTAGTAACCTTCAAAGAACGTGTTGCAATGCTCAGAGTCGATTGAACTGCCCTATAACACAAAATTGAAGTTTTGAGTTTTTGGTGAATTCTTGAATTCGAGTTCTGGTTCTCTTGTGCCGATCTCTGTAACCCTAGAGGTCTGAATTTGTTCGCTACTTATAGTAGTATGGATTGGGTTCATAAAATCAGAAAGGATCTCTTTGAATCAAGTATTTGCGATCTTGGAAATGTTAAAATATATTTCGAAAATATGTTTCTTATTCAAGCCAATCTTTGATCCAATCTTTCCAATTTAAGGGTGCACGAAATCTGATCTATCCTAGAGAATATTTGATGATCAAATAAACCCTAAATTATCCTTTTCACAAAATATTTGATTTTCAATAATGTATTTGATTTTAATCCTTTTAAAAATAGATTTAAAAATCATAATAAATCAAATAAATTATATAATTTCGTGGGAAAAGGATTATGGGCCCTCAATGTCATGAGGAACAAGTTTGGATCTCAAAAGCTTAGGCCCATTAGCAAAAAATTTCAAGTTCCTTCTTATTTTCCTCTCCAAAATAGCCCAATTTTGCCAAGGTGTATCTCCCTCAATTTTTGAGGTATGGAGGTGTTCTAGGACATTTTGGAAACCTTGGAGAGTCCTTTATCCAATGCCTTTGGTCCTATATCAAAATCTTTTTCCATTCTTATTTTATGACCTTTTGAAAAACATGTCTTTTTGTTGACTTTTGAAGAGGACCTATAATGTATGAAGCCATATCTCTTGAACCATTGATCTATGGGCTCTAATTCTTGGACAATTGGATAGAGGAATGAATTCCCTTCAACATGAGCTTTGGTGGGAATTTTTCTGATGAAGTATGAATATTTGGCGAATTTTCAAAGTTTGGTTGACTTTTTTCAGTTCATGCCCAAAATAGTAACTTTTGCCTTTTGACTTTTCTGATCTTTCCTTGCATCATCATGATCAATCCTTGATCGAATGATGATTTTAGGGTTATGAGGATGTTGTTGACCAAGTATCTTGAACTTTGACTGTATTTGGACTTGAAATGACTATTTTGCCCTTGGGGATCGACTGTTGACCTAATCAGGATTTGAGGGACTCAATTAGCTCTGTTTGACTTGAAACTTTGCACAGAGATTCTTTGGGATGTTGGTGACCCTATGGAGCCACCTTGAGCCATTGATTCAATGATTTCCTTTTGACTGACCTAAACCCTGGTTCAGAGCCTTGTATAGGGGAGTGTGTTTTAGGAGCATTGTGTTTTGATTTGGGTTTGTGCAGGAGAAGAGTATGGGCAAATTTTGGGGTATGACAGACACAAAAGAGTGTGTTGCTCCACAATCAAATAGAACAAAACAAGAATGCCCATTAATGAAACACGTACCCGCAATCAAAGAGTTATCACTCTTGGTCTTCTTAGCATCCAAGGTGTAAACTCTACCAGTACCCCTTCCTTGTACTTGATTCCTATTCTGAGGACACTTCCTAGCCATATGCCCTTCTTGCTGACAATGAAAACATTTCACCCCTTCAAAGCTACACCTTCCAAGGTGATTCTTACCACAGCTACGACACACCGGAGGTGCACTAGACCGAGAACCTTGCACTTGCTTCCCTTTGAAAGCTTGTGGCCTAGGTCGAAATTGTTGGCTTGGCCTTCCCCTCTCATGTTGATTCTTCTTCTTCAAATCTTCCTCAGCTTGAACTTTCTTCAAACTGGTCTCAGCCACATAACATTGTCGCAACAACTCCGTATAAGTAGTGAACTCCCTCTGGGATACACTATGTGAGATATCAGCCCTTAACCCAAACAGAAACTGGTCCACCTTCCAACCCTCATCAGGAGCATACGCGGCCTGCCTAGAGTAAGCAGCCAAAATTTCAAACTTCTCCGCATAAGTAGCCACTAACATATTGTCCTGCCTTAACTGTTGGAACTCCAACTCCTTCTTAGTCCTCAGTGAACTAGGAAAGTATTTCTCCATAAAAGTGGTCTTGAAGTTTTCCCATTCCTTAGGTACTCCCTGAGTAGTCATCAAAGCAGAAGCACCCTTCCACCACCTCATAGCTGGACCTTTCAGCGAATGAGAAGCAAACACCACCTTGTCCTCTTCACTACAATGCACGATCTCAAAGATTCCTTCTACATTGGCCACCCACTCATGCGCCTTTACAGGATCTAATCCACCATGAAATTCCGGAGGATTCATGCGAATGAAATCCCTATAAGTCCCACCTACAGCTTCGGGCACAACCACTGGAACATTATGACCGCCATTCATCTGTTGCATCATCTGCAGCATGAACTGATTCTGCTGCTATTGCATCTGTTGCATGAATTGGGGCCATGGAACATTCGCACCGCCATCCGGTGGATTCACCTTTGGAGGTCGTGTGGGGGGTCGACCACGAGTCCTGCGTCCGTCCGCCATGTTCCTGGAGGTCATCAAAATGGGATTAAGTTGATCAGGCTCAATACCATAGTCATAACACAACAAAACTCATGGGAACACAACACATCTTGGACAGAAAGAAACACTTATAATATCTCATGGCTAGGTCGAGGATACGACCTGCTCTGATACCAACTGTAACACCCATATATAAATACATACATCAAAGCATATACATATACATGAATCCAAGTATTTGGTACTGAAAATACTTATAAGTTCCTAGTCAGCACATTATACATATTAATGCCCAAAATACAAAGTTCTAACAACGGCATAATACATACAAGATGTTCAAAAGTAAATACTAAGAACTAGATCAACAATGATCACAAAATAAAATCCACAACGGAAGCTTCGCCATGTCCAAAATAAGCATAAGGAATAAGGAAATCAAACTGCTTTCTCCTTACCCTTCGCGGAACCTGTAGTACCTGAAATCAATATATAATGGGGTGAGATACAAAATCTCAGTGAGTTCTCTATCCTATGGATTCTCTCGGCTTTACAAGGTTCTAACCTATAAGTCTCAAGTCATAAAGGGAACTAGACCTTGAGTTCTCATACTAACATTATATGGAATCATACTTAGAGTTCAACAACTCAAACACAAGATTACTAATCGGAAACCAATACCAAGGCATCCCCATATTCCTGTCCCCTTCTACGTCTAGGAGGTGGCACGAGTCATGGATCCTTTGGAAAATCTTGACATACAAAATGGATTCGGACTCATGAGCCTTTCCCCATGAATCGTCACTTCACATGGCCCGTACACCATCACAAGTCTCTACCCGTAGGTTCCATTCGTACACAAAAGCGGGAATCAAACCTGCCAAGATTATGTGTGCCTCTCTGCACAGTGCCTCTCTGCACGAAGAATGCCTGTTAGCATTCAAAAGAAAAATAAAGAAATAAAGAAATACAACGGTTCCGATTAATACATCATACAATGGTGATCGCTCACGCAAACCACTAGGCCTGTTAGCCTTTCCTCATAAGATTCCAAACACGTATGTTCCATATAATGTCTCATCCTAGGTTTCTTTGTTAAGCTACATAACCTAACAATTCCTAGTTTCCTCACTTAACCTTTATTCACATAACAATGACGTTATTCAACCCTCTTTGATATAATATATATATATATAACAAAGGTGATTTATCACAATTATAGAGTACACAAGCATCATACCAAAAGCATAGCGTTCACATGATTCCGAACGATAACCAACCCAAGTAATCAAGCAAATTCCCGACTCTCGATTAAATAATTCTCCTTTTGTTCCCAAAACCTACACTACTAGAAAGTACACGCTTCTAGCCTACTACTGCTTCGAACGGCGATTAAAACAGAATTACGGTTCAAAAGTTACGATCGAAACAATTATCTCATTAAATTGAAGAATTGGCTAAGAAAGCTTCAATTCGCGCCGCGCAATAGCTAGGTCGCGCCGCGAACCCTCTGGCAGTAGCCAACCCTCATAATCCTCAACAATGTTTGCGCCGCTAACGGATGTTTGCACCGCCAACCTCTGGCAGTGGCAAGTCTCTCAAGGATTCCCAATGTGTTCGCGCCGCGAACCCCTGTACGCGCCGTGTACATAAGGCAAAATCAAAACCTCTGAAACCTGCATAGTTCGCGCCGCGCAGCCTCGTTCGCGCCGCGAAGCGCCCGAGAACTGAGTTCTCAGCTCTGCTTCACACACAAAACCCATGGTTCAAAACCATCTAAAACCATCCTAACCTGTTCCAGATCATATTAAATCATAGATACAACCTATAGATGATATATTTATGGATTATAATCACTTATTCATGAACATTGATGAATTTGGTCCAAAACCTAGATTTTCATAAAAACCCCAATCTAAACTAAGATTCTCATCCATAAACAAACTATAAGTTTCTAACTAGAACCCACCTCGATTATGAGTCTTTGATGTCGAAGATGAGTTGATTCGGCGGAGAAATGATGAAGATCCAAGCTTTTCCTCTTTGCTCCTCTTGCTCTTCCTTCTCTCTACTCTTCTCTCTAACTTTGTCTTTGAAGAAGAATAATGAAGAAGAAACGCAAAGTGAAGGATATAAGAAAAATATCTTAAGTTACACTACTAACTCAAATGTCCAAAAGTATCTCTAATGTACCAATTAATAAAACCTCGGTGTCAGCTAATAACATTAGAGCATTTAATTTAATACGGGGTATTACATTATGTCCCCACTCCAAACACATGATTAATCATATGCAATTTCTGGAATTTATTTCCCTTCTCCAAAAACGTGAACTAACATATGCAATTTCAGGGAATTGTTTCCCTTCTCAAAACACGTGTATAACATATACAATTTATGGAATTTTGCTCCCTTCTCCAAAAACGTGGACTATCAAATGTAATTTTCAAGAATTCCTTTCCCTTCTTAAAATACGACGACTATCATATGAGATTTTTGGAATTTCTATCACTTCCCATTAAATGTGGACTATTATATTCAGTTTATTAAATCTTGTCCCCTTATCCAAAAACGTGGACTATCATATGCGATTTTAGGAGTTTATTTCACTTCTCCAAAAAATATGGTCTATCATATAAATTTTGGATATTACTTTCCCCTGTCCAAAAACGTGGACTATCATATGCAGTTTCTGGAATTTCTTTCCCTTCTCCAAAATTGTGGACTATCATATGCAATTTCAAGAATTGTTGACCCTCTATAAAAACATGGATTATCATATGCAATTTCTAGAATTTATGTCCCCACTCCAAAAACGTGGACTATCATATGCAGTTTCTGGAATTTATTTCTCTTGTCCAAAAATGTGAACTAACATATGCAATTTCAGGAATTTTTCCTTTCTCCAAACACGTGTATATCATATACAATTTATGGAATTTTGTTCCCTTCTCCAAAAATGTGGACTATCATATGTAATTTTCAAGAAATCCTTTCCCTTCTCAAAATACAAGGACTATCATATAAGATTTTTGGAATTTCTATCACTTCTCGGAAAATGGGGACTAGTATATTCAATTTATTGAATTTTGTTCCCTACTCCAAAAACGTGGACTTTCATATGCGAATTTTGTGTTTATTTCACTTCTCCAAAAAACGTGGTCTATCATATAAATTTTTGAAATTATTTTCCACTCTCCAAAAACGAGGACTATCATTTGCAATTTTTTGAATTTCATTCCCTTCTCCAAAATTGTGGACTATAGTATGCAAATTCTAGAATTGTTTACCCTCTCCAAAAACGTGGACTATCATATGCAATTTCTATAAATTATGTCCCCACTTAAAAAACATGGACTATCATATCAATTTATGGAATTTATTTCCCTTCTCCAAAAACGTGAACTATCATATGCAATTTCAGGAAAATCTTTCCCTTCTCTAAACACGTGTACTATCATATGCAATATATGGAGTTTTGTTCCCATCTAAAAAAACGCGGACTATCATATGCAATTTTCAGAAATTTCGTTCCATTCTCCAAAAAGCGTGGTCTATCATATGAATTTCTGAAATTACTTTCCCCTCTCCAAAAACATGGACTATCATTTGAAATTTCTAAAATTTCTTTCTCTTTTTCAAATAATGTGGACAGTCATATGCAATTTCTTAAATTTTTTACCTTCTCCAAAAGAGTGGACCATTATATGACATTTATAGAGTTTCTTTCCCTTCTCCAAAAACGTGTACTATCATATGCAATTTTTAAGAATTCCTTTCCCTTCTCAAAATATGAGGACTATCATATGAGATTCATGGAATTAGATCACTTCTCAAAAAATGTGGACTATTATATGAAAGTTATTGAATCTCGTTCCCTTCTACAAAAATATGGACTATCATATGCAATTTTAGGAATTTGTTTCCCTTCTCAAACAAACATGGTCTATCATATGAATTTATATAAATAATTTCCCTTCTCCAAAAACGAAGACTATCTAATGCAATTTATGGAATTTCTTTCCCTTCCCCAAAAACGTGGACTATCTTATGCAATTTTAGGAATCTCTTTCCCTTTTTCAAAAACATGGATTATCATATGCAATTTCTAGAATTTATGTCCCCACTCCAAAAACGTGGAATATCATATGCCATTTCTTGAATTTATTTCTCTTCTCCAAAAATGTGAACTAACATATGCAATTTCAGGGAATTTTTTCCCATCTCTAAACAGGTGTATATCATATACAATTTCTGGAATTTATTTCCCTTCTCCATAAACATGGACTATCATATGCAATTTTCAAGAACTCCTTTCCCTTCTCAAAATACGAGGACTATCATATGAGATTTTTGGAATTTCTATCACTTCTTGAAAAATGTGGACTATTATATTCAATTTATTGAATTTTATTCTCTTCTCCAAAAGTGGACTATGATATGCGATTTTTGGAGTTTATTTAACTTCTCCAAAAAACATGGTCTACCATATAAATTTCGGAAATTACTTTCCCCTCTCCAAAAACATGGACTATCATATGCAATTCATGGAATTTCTTTCCCTTTTCCAAAAATGTGGACTATCATATGCAAATTCTAGAATTGTTTACCCTCTCCAAAAATGTAGACTATCATATGTAATTTTTAGAATTTATATCCCCACTCCAAAAATGTGGACTATGATATTCAATTTATTGAATTTTATTCCCTTCTCCAAAAACGTGGACTATCATATACGATTTTTGCAGTTTATTTCACTTCTCCAAAAAGTGTGGTCTATCAAATAAATTTCGGAAATTACTTTCCCCTCTCCAAAAAAATGGACTATCATATGCAATTTATGGAATTTTTTCCCTTCTCCAAAAATGTGGACTATCATATGCAAATTCTAGAATTGTTTACACTCTACAAAAATGTAGACTATCATATGCAATTTCTAGAATTTATGTCCCCACTCCAAACACATGGTCTATCATATGCTATTTCTGGAATTTATTTCCCTTCTCCAAAAATGTGAACTAACATATGCAATTTCACGGAATTGTTTCCCTTCTAAAAACACGTTTATATCATATACAATTTATGGAATTTTGCTCCCTTCTGCAAAACGTGGAGTATCAAAGGCAGATTGCAAGAATTCCTTTCCCTTCTTAAAATACGAGGACTATCATATGAGATTTTTGGAATTTCTATCACTACTCGAAAAATGTGGACTATTATATTCATATTATTGAATTTTGTCTCCTTCTCCAAAAACGTGGACTATCATATGCGATTTTTGGAGTTTATTTCACTTCTCCAAAAAACATGGTCTATCATATAAATCTTGGATATTAATTTCCCCTATCCAAAAACGTGGACTATCATATGCAATTTCTGGAATTTATTTCCCTTGTCCAAAAATGTGAACTAACATATGCAATTTCAGGGAATTTTTTCCCTTCTCCAAACACGTGTATATCATATACAATTTATGGAATTTTGTTCCCTTCTCCAAAAATGTGAACTATCATATGCAATTTCAGGAAAATCTTTCTCTTCTCTAAACACGTGTACTATCATACGCAATTTATGAAGTTTTGTTCCCATCTAAAAAAACGTGGACTATCATATGCAATTTTCAAAAATTTCGTTCCCTTCTCCAAAAAGCGTGGTCTATCATATGATTTTCTGAAATTACTTTTCCCTCTCCAAAAACATGGACAATCATTTGCAATTTCTAATATTTCTTTCTCTTTTTCAAATAATGTGGACAGTCATATGCAATTTCTTGAATTTTTTACCTTATCCAAAAAAGTGGACCATGATATGAAATTTATAGAGTTTCTTTCCCTTCTCGAAAAACGTGTGCTATCGTATGCATGTTTTAAGAATTCCTTTCCCTTCTCAAAATATGAGGACTATCATATGAGATTTTTGGTATTTCTATCACTTCTCGAAAAATGTGGACTATTATATGCCATTTATTGAATCTTGTTCCCTTCTCAAAAAACGTGGACTATCATATGCAATTTTAGGAATTTTTTTCCCTTCTTCCAAAAAACATGGTCTATCATATGAATTTATATAATTACTTTCCCTTTTCCAAAAACGAAGACTATCATATGCAATTTTTGGAATTTCATTCCCTTCCCCAAAAACGTGGACTCTCATATGCAATTTCTGGAAAGTATTTCCTTTTCGCCAAAAACATGGACTATCATATGCAATTTTAGGAATCTCTTTCCCTTTTACAAAAACGTGGACTATCATATGCAATTTCTAGAATTTCATTCCCTTCTCCAAAAACGTGTACTATTATATGCAATTTCTCAAATTTATTCCCCTTCTCTAAAATCGGGGACTATCATAAGCAATTTCAGGAATCTCTTTCCCTTCTCCATAAATGTGGTCTATCTTATACATTTTTTGTAATTTATTTCCCTTCTCCATAAACGTGGACTATCATATGCAATTTTCAAGAATTCCTTTCCCTTCTCAAAATACGAGGAATATCATATGAGATTTTTGGAATTTCTATCACTTCTCGAAAAATGTGGACTATTATATTCAATTTATTGAATTTTATTCGCTTCGTCAAAAACTTGGACTATCATATGCAAATTTTGGAATTTATTTCACTTCTCCAAAAAACATGGTCTATCATATAAATTTCGGAAATTACTTACCCCTCTCCAAAAACATGGACTAACATTTGCAATTTCTGGAATTTCTTTCCCTTCTCCAAAAATGTGGACTATCATATGCAAATTCTAGAATTGTTTACCCTCTCCAAAAACGTGGACTATCATATGCAATTTCTATGAATTATGTCCCCACTTAAAAAACATGGACTATTATATTCAATTTATTAAATTTTATTCCCTTCTCGAAAAACGTGAACTATCATATGCAATTTCAGAAAATTCTTTCCCTTCTCTAAACACGTGTACTATCATATGCAATTTATGGAGTTTTGTTCCCATCTAAAAAAATGTGGACTATCATATGCAATTTTCAGAAATTTCGTTCCCTTCTCCAAAAAGCGTGGTCTATCATATGAATTTCTGAAATTACTTTCCCCTCTCCAAAAACATGGACTATCATTTGAAATTTCTAAAATTTCTTTCTCTTTTTCAAATAATGTGGACAGTCATATGCAATTTCTTAAATTTTTTACCTTCTCCAAAAGAGTGGACCATTATATGACATTTATAGAGTTTCTTTCCCTTCTCCAAAAACGTGTACTATCATATGCAATTTTTAAGAATTCCTTTCCCTTCTCAAAATATGAGGACTATCATATGAGATTCATGGAATTAGATCACTTCTCAAAAAATGTGGACTATTATATGAAAGTTATTGAATCTCGTTCCCTTCTACAAAAATATGGACTATCATATGCAATTTTAGGAATTTGTTTCCCTTCTCAAACAAACATGGTCTATCATATGAATTTATATAAATAATTTCCCTTCTCCAAAAACGAAGACTATCTAATGCAATTTATGGAATTTCTTTCCCTTCCCCAAAAACGTGGACTATCTTATGCAATTTTAGGAATCTCTTTCCCTTTTTCAAAAACATGGATTATCATATGCAATTTCTAGAATTTATGTCCCCACTCCAAAAACGTGGAATATCATATGCCATTTCTTGAATTTATTTCTCTTCTCCAAAAATGTGAACTAACATATGCAATTTCAGGGAATTTTTTCCCATCTCTAAACAGGTGTATATCATATACAATTTCAGGAATTTATTTCCCTTCTCCATAAACATGGACTATCATATGCAATTTTCAAGAACTCCTTTCCCTTCTCAAAATACGAGGACTATCATATGAGATTTTTGGAATTTCTATCACTTCTTGAAAAATGTGGACTATTATATTCAATTTATTGAATTTTATTCTCTTCTCCAAAAGTGGACTATGATATGCGATTTTTGGAGTTTATTTAACTTCTCCAAAAAACATGGTCTACCATATAAATTTCGGAAATTACTTTCCCCTCTCCAAAAACATGGACTATCATATGCAATTCATGGAATTTCTTTCCCTTTTCCAAAAATGTGGACTATCATATGCAAATTCTAGAATTGTTTACCCTCTCCAAAAATGTAGACTATCATATGTAATTTTTAGAATTTATATCCCCACTCCAAAAATGTGGACTATTATATTCAATTTATTGAATTTTATTCCCTTCTCAAAAACGTGGACTATCATATACGATTGTTGCAGTTTATTTCACCTCTCCAAAAAGTGTGGTCTATCATATAAATTTCGGAAATTACTTTCCCCTCTCCAAAAACATGGACTATCATATGCAATTTATGGAATTTTTTCCCTTCTCCAAAAATGTGGACTATCATATGCAAATTCTAGAATTGTTTACACTCTACAAAAATGTAGACTATCATATGCAATTTCTAGAATTTATGTCCCCACTCCAAACACATGGTCTATCATATGCAATTTCTGGAATTTATTTCCCTTCTCCAAAAATGTGAACTAACATATGCAATTTCACGGAATTGTTTCCCTTCTCAAAACACGTGTATATCATATACAATTTATGGAATTTTGCTCCCTTCTCTAAAACGTGGACTATCAAATGCAGTTTTCAAGAATTCCTTTCCCTTCTTAAAATACGAGGACTATCATATGAGATTTTTGGAATTTCTATCACTACTCGAAAAATGTGGACTATTATATTCATATTATTGAATTTTGTCTCCTTCTCCAAAAACGTGGACTATCATGTGCGATTTTTGGAGTTTATTTCACTTCTCCAAAAAACATGGTTTATCATATAAATCTTGGATATTAATTTCCCCTCTCCAAAAACGTGGACTATCATATGCAATTTCTGGAATTTATTTCCCTTGTCCAAAAATGTGAACTAACATATGCAATTTCAGGGAATTTTTTCCCTTCTCCAAACACGTGTATATCATATACAATTTATGGAATTTTGTTCCCTTCTCCAAAAACGTGAACTATCATATGCAATTTCAGGAAAATCTTTCCCTTCTCTAAACACGTGTACTATCATATGCAATTTATGGAGTTTTGTTCCCATCTAAAAAAACGTGGACTATCATATGCAATTTTCAAAAATTTCGTTCCCTTCTCCAAAAAGCGTGGTCTATCATATGATTTTCTGAAATTACTTTTCCCTCTCCAAAAACATGGACAATCATTTGCAATTTCTAATATTTCTTTCCCTTTTTCAAATAATGTGGACAGTCATATGCAATTTCTTGAATTTTTTACCTTCTCCAAAAAAGTGGACCATGATATGAAATTTATAGAGTTTCTTTCCCTTCTCCAAAAACGTGTGCTATCATATGCAAGTTTTAAGAATTCCTTTCCCTTCTCAAAATATGAGGACTATCATATGAGATTTTTGGTATTTCTATCACTTCTCGAAAAATGTGGACTATTATTTGCCATTTACTGAATCTTGTTCCCTTCTCAAAAAACGTGGACTATCATATGCAATTTTAGGAATTTTTTTCCCTTCTCCAAAAAACATGGTCTATCATATGAATTTATTTAATTACTTTCCTTTCTCCAAAAACGAAGACTATCATATGCAATTTTTGGAATTTCATTCCCTTCCCCAAAAACGTGGACTATCATATGCAATTTCTGGAAAGTATTTCCTTTTCGCCCAAACCATGGACTATCATATGCAATTTTAGGAATCTCTTTCCCTTTTACAAAAACGTGGATTATCATATGCAATTTCTAGAATTTCATTCCCTTCTCCAAAAACGTGTACTATTATTTGTAATTTCTCAAATTTATTCCCCTTCTCTAAAATCGGGGACTATCATAAGCAATTTCAGGAATCTCTTTCCCTTCTCCATAAACGTGGTCTATCTTATACATTTTTTGTAATTTATTTCCCTTCTCCATAAACGTGGACTATCATATGCAATTTTCAAGAATTCCTTTCCCTTCTCAAAATACGAGGAATATCATATGAGATTTTTGGAATTTCTATCACTACTCGAAAAATGTGGACTATTATATTCATATTATTGAATTTTGTCTCCTTCTCCAAAAACGTGGACTATCATATGCGATTTTTGGAGTTTATTTCACTTCTCCAAAAAACATGGTTTATCATATAAATCTTGGATATTAATTTCCCCTCTCCAAAAACGTGGACTATCATATGCAATTTTTGGAATTTATTTCCCTTGTCCAAAAATGTGAACTAACATATGCAATTTCAGGGAATTTTTTCCCTTCTCCAAACACGTGTATATCATATACAATTTATGGAATTTTGTTCCCTTCTCCAAAAACGTGAACTATCATATGCAATTTCAGGAAAATCTTTCCCATCTCTAAACACGTGTACTATCATATGCAATTTATGGAGTTTTGTTCCCATCTAAAAAAACGTGGACTATCATATGCAATTTTCAAAAATTTCGTTCCCTTCTCCAAAAAGCGTGGTCTATCATATGATTTTCTGAAATTACTTTTCCCTCTCCAAAAACATGGACAATCATTTGCAATTTCTAATATTTCTTTCTCTTTTTCAAATAATGTGGACAGTCATATGCAATTTCTTGAATTTTTTACCTTCTCCAAAAAAGTGGACCATGATATGAAATTTATAGAGTTTCTTTCCCTTCTCCAAAAACGTGTGCTATCATATGCAAGTTTTAAGAATTCCTTTCCCTTCTCAAAATATGAGGACTATCATATGAGATTTTTGGTATTTCTATCACTTCTCGAAAAATGTGGACTATTATTTGCCATTTACTGAATCTTGTTCCCTTCTCAAAAAACGTGGACTATCATATGCAATTTTAGGAATTTTTTTCCCTTCTCCAAAAAACATGGTCTATCATATGAATTTATTTAATTACTTTCCTTTCTCCAAAAACGAAGACTATCATATGCAATTTTTGGAATTTCATTCCCTTCCCCAAAAACGTGGACTATCATATGCAATTTCTGGAAAGTATTTCCTTTTCGCCCAAAACATGGACTATCATATGCAATTTTAGGAATCTCTTTCCCTTTTACAAAAACGTGGATTATCATATGCAATTTCTAGAATTTCATTCCCTTCTCCAAAAACGAAGACTATCTAATGCAATTTATGGAATTTCTTTCCCTTCCCCAAAAACGTGGACTATCATATGCAATTTTAGGAATCTCTTTCCCTTTTTCAAAAACACGGACTATCATATGCAATTTCTAGAATTTATGTCCCCACTCCAAAAACGTGGAATATCATATGCCATTTCTTGAATTTATTTCTCTTCTCCAAAAATGTGAACTAACATATGCAATTTCAGGGAATTTTTTCCCTTCTCTAAACAGGTGTATATCATATATAATTTCAGGAATCTCTTTCCCTTCTCCATAAACATGGTCTATCCTATACATTTTTTGGAATTTATTTCCCTTCTCCATAAACATGGACTATCATATGCAATTTTCAAGAACTCCTTTCCCTTCTCAAAATACGAGGACTATCATATGAGATTTTTGGAATTTCTATCACTTCTTGAAAAATGTGGACTATTATATTCAATTTATTGAATTTTATTCTCTTCTCCAAAAGTGGACTATGATATGCGATTTTTGGAGTTTATTTAACTTCTCCAAAAAACATGGTCTACCATATAAATTTCGGAAATTACTTTCCCCTCTCCAAAAATAAGGACTATCATATGCAATTCATGGAATTTCTTTCCCTTTTCCAAAAATGTGGACTATCATATGTAAATTCTAGAATTATTTACCCTCTCCAAAAATGTAGACTATCATGTGTAATTTTTAGAATTTATGTCCCCACTTCAAAAATGTGGACTATTATATTCAATTTATTGAATTTTATTCCCTTCTCCAAAAACGTGGACTATCATATACGATTTTTGCAGTATATTTCACTTCTCCAAAAAGTGTGGTCTATCATATAAATTTCGGAAATTACTTTCCCCTCTCCAAAAACATGGACTATCATATGCAATTTATGGAATTTTTTCCCTTCTCCAAAAATGTGGACTATCATATGCAAATTCTAGAATTGTTTACACTCTACAAAAATGTAGACTATCATATGCAATTTCTAGAATTTATGTCCCCACTCCAAACAAATGGTCTATCATATGCAATTTCTGGAATTTATTTCCCTTCTCCAAAAATGTGAACTAACATATGCAATTTCACGGAATTGTTTCCCTTCTCAAAACACGTGCATATCATGTACAATTTATGGAATTTTGCTCCCTTCTCCAAAACGTGGACTATCAAATGCAGTTTTCAAGAATTCCTTTCCCTTCTTAAAATACGAGGACTATCATATGAGATTTTTGGAATTTCTATCACTACTCGAAAAATGTGGACTATTATATTCATATTATTGAATTTTGTCTCCTTCTCCAAAAACGTGGACTATCATATGCGATTTTTGGAGTTTATTTCACTTCTCCAAAAAACATGGTTTATCATATAAATCTTGGATATTAATTTCCCCTCTCCAAAAACGTGGACTATCATATGCAATTTTTGGAATTTATTTCCCTTGTCCAAAAATGTGAACTAACATATGCAATTTCAGGGAATTTTTTCCCTTCTCCAAACACGTGTATATCATATACAATTTATGGAATTTTGTTCCCTTCTCCAAAAACGTGAACTATCATATGCAATTTCAGGAAAATCTTTCCCTTCTCTAAACACGTGTACTATCATATGCAATTTATGGAGTTTTGTTCCCATCTAAAAAAACGTGGACTATCATATGCAATTTTCAAAAATTTCGTTCCCTTCTCCAAAAAGCGTGGTCTATCATATGATTTTCTGAAATTACTTTTCCCTCTCCAAAAACATGGACAATCATTTGCAATTTCTAATATTTCTTTCTCTTTTTCAAATAATGTGGACAGTCATATGCAATTTCTTGAATTTTTTACCTTCTCCAAAAAAGTGGACCATGATATGAAATTTATAGAGTTTCTTTCCCTTCTCCAAAAACGTGTGCTATCATATGCAAGTTTTAAGAATTCCTTTCCCTTCTCAAAATATGAGGACTATCATATGAGATTTTTGGTATTTCTATCACTTCTCGAAAAATGTGGACTATTATTTGCCATTTACTGAATCTTGTTCCCTTCTCAAAAAACGTGGACTATCATATGCAATTTTAGGAATTTTTTTCCCTTCTCCAAAAAACATGGTCTATCATATGAATTTATTTAATTACTTTCCTTTCTCCAAAAACGAAGACTATCATATGCAATTTTTGGAATTTCATTCCCTTCCCCAAAAACGTGGACTATCATATGCAATTTCTGGAAAGTATTTCCTTTTCGCCCAAAACATGGACTATCATATGCAATTTTAGGAATCTCTTTCCCTTTTACAAAAACGTGGATTATCATATGCAATTTCTAGAATTTCATTCCCTTCTCCAAAAACGAAGACTATCTAATGCAATTTATGGAATTTCTTTCCCTTCCCCAAAAACGTGGACTATCATATGCAATTTTAGGAATCTCTTTCCCTTTTTCAAAAACACGGACTATCATATGCAATTTCTAGAATTTATGTCCCCACTCCAAAAACGTGGAATATCATATGCCATTTCTTGAATTTATTTCTCTTCTCCAAAAATGTGAACTAACATATGCAATTTCAGGGAATTTTTTCCCTTCTCTAAACAGGTGTATATCATATATAATTTCAGGAATCTCTTTCCCTTCTCCATAAACATGGTCTATCCTATACATTTTTTGGAATTTATTTCCCTTCTCCATAAACATGGACTATCATATGCAATTTTCAAGAACTCCTTTCCCTTCTCAAAATACGAGGACTATCATATGAGATTTTTGGAATTTCTATCACTTCTTGAAAAATGTGGACTATTATATTCAATTTATTGAATTTTATTCTCTTCTCCAAAAGTGGACTATGATATGCGATTTTTGGAGTTTATTTAACTTCTCCAAAAAACATGGTCTACCATATAAATTTCGGAAATTACTTTCCCCTCTCCAAAAATAAGGACTATCATATGCAATTCATGGAATTTCTTTCCCTTTTCCAAAAATGTGGACTATCATATGTAAATTCTAGAATTATTTACCCTCTCCAAAAATGTAGACTATCATGTGTAATTTTTAGAATTTATGTCCCCACTTCAAAAATGTGGACTATTATATTCAATTTATTGAATTTTATTCCCTTCTCCAAAAACGTGGACTATCATATACGATTTTTGCAGTATATTTCACTTCTCCAAAAAGTGTGGTCTATCATATAAATTTCGGAAATTACTTTCCCCTCTCCAAAAACATGGACTATCATATGCAATTTATGGAATTTTTTCCCTTCTCCAAAAATGTGGACTATCATATGCAAATTCTAGAATTGTTTACACTCTACAAAAATGTAGACTATCATATGCAATTTCTAGAATTTATGTCCCCACTCCAAACAAATGGTCTATCATATGCAATTTCTGGAATTTATTTCCCTTCTCCAAAAATGTGAACTAACATATGCAATTTCACGGAATTGTTTCCCTTCTCAAAACACGTGCATATCATGTACAATTTATGGAATTTTGCTCCCTTCTCCAAAACGTGGACTATCAAATGCAGTTTTCAAGAATTCCTTTCCCTTCTTAAAATACGAGGACTATCATATGAGATTTTTGGAATTTCTATCACTACTCGAAAAATGTGGACTATTATATTCATATTATTGAATTTTGTCTCCTTCTCCAAAAACGTGGACTATCATATGCGATTTTTGGAGTTTATTTCACTTCTCCAAAAAACATGGTTTATCATATAAATCTTGGATATTAATTTCCCCTCTCCAAAAACGTGGACTATCATATGCAATTTTTGGAATTTATTTCCCTTGTCCAAAAATGTGAACTAACATATGCAATTTCAGAGAATTTTTTCCCTTCTCCAAACACGTGTATATCATATACAATTTATGGAATTTTGTTCCCTTCTCCAAAAACGTGAACTATCATATGCAATTTCAGGAAAATCTTTCCCTTCTCTAAACACGTGTACTATCATATGCAATTTATGGAGTTTTGTTCCCATCTAAAAAAACGTGGACTATCATATGCAATTTTCAAAAATTTCGTTCCCTTCTCCAAAAAGCGTGGTCTATCATATGATTTTCTGAAATTACTTTTCCCTCTCCAAAAACATGGACAATCATTTGCAATTTCTAATATTTCTTTCTCTTTTTCAAATAATGTGGACAGTCATATGCAATTTCTTGAATTTTTTACCTTCTCCAAAAAAGTGGACCATGATATGAAATTTATAGAGTTTCTTTCCCTTCTCCAAAAACGTGTGCTATCATATGCAAGTTTTAAGAATTCCTTTCCCTTCTCAAAATATGAGGACTATCATATGAGATTTTTGGTATTTCTATCACTTCTCGAAAAATGTGGACTATTATTTGCCATTTACTGAATCTTGTTCCCTTTTCAAAAAACGTGGACTATCATATGCAATTTTAGGAATTTTTTTCCCTTCTCCAAAAAACATGGTCTATCATATGAATTTATTTAATTACTTTCCTTTCTCCAAAAACGAAGACTATCATATGCAATTTTTGGAATTTCATTCCCTTCCCCAAAAACGTGGACTATCATATGCAATTTCTGGAAAGTATTTCCTTTTCGCCCAAAACATGGACTATCATATGCAATTTTAGGAATCTCTTTCCCTTTTACAAAAACGTGGATTATCATATGCAATTTCTAGAATTTCATTCCCTTCTCCAAAAACGTGTACTATTATATGCAATTTCTCGAATTTATTCCCCTTCTCTAAAATCGGGGACTATCAA